>NC_069711.1:1315000-1412500 GCF_027358585.1 Pangasianodon hypophthalmus | reverse complement strand
CACAGTGAATGAGTTCTCACAGCTCTGTCACAGAACCCACACTCACACACACACACACACACACACACACACACAGCTCTGCTTCAGTCTGAGTGGAGAGAGACGTGAGAGCTGAATGAATAAGGAATGCTCTCGCAGCGATCGCTCATCAGCGTTCCCCCGAGTCCGCCGCTAATTTTGGTGGGACTTGAAGGATTATTTGTTCCGTGCACTTTTCATTAAACACTCCTCTGTTCAGTGGAGAGAACCGTTCTGCCAATAACCGACTCAAATCCTTTTTTATGAGCCTGAGGTCCGCTCGTCTAGACAAGAACTACCGACATCTGTACGTGATTTAACACGAACCTGTCCACGTGGCTGCTTTCACGACTGGTCACATGACCATAACCGTTTAATCCAACACCTGAGATCCATAAAACAAAACCTGTAAAGCATATACATCATAAACACTGCGTGTGTGTGTGTGTGTGTGTGTGTGTGTGTGTGTGTGTGGTGCTGCTATGGGAAAATAATCACTGACGAGGTGGCGTGATGAAGCGGAGTTACTGTTACCATTCCTCTATTCCACTTAGGGATAAAGAGAGGGAGAAAAAAGAAAAGAAAAGAAAAAAAGGAAGGAAGGAAGGAATGAAGGAGGGAATGAAAAAAAAGAAGAAAAGAAAAGGAAATGAAAAGACAGGAAAGTGGGGGAGGGAGGGAGGGAGGAAAGGAAAGGAAAGGAAAAGGAAAAGGGAGGGGAAGGGAGGGATGGAGGGATGGAGGGAGGGAGGAAAAGAAATACAAGAAAAGAATAGTGAGAAATGGAGGAAAGGAAAGGAAATGAAGGAGGGGGGAAAGGATGCAAAAAAATAAAGTGAAGGAAGGAGGAATGAAAGTAAAGGAGGGAAGGAAGAGAGGAAGGATGGAAGAAAGGTAAAGGAAGCGAAAGGACAGGAAAGCAAGGGAGGAAGAAAAGAAGGGAATGGAAAGCAAGGGAGGAAGAAAAGACGGAAGGAAGGAATGAAGGAAATCTGCTGCCTGTTGTTTCTCCTGTTTTTTGAAGAACTCCAAGTGAGTGGGAGGTCTCACTAAATGGATATGACTGTGTGTGTGTGTGTGTGTGTGTGTTCTTGCCAGTCTGCCGCTATCACTAGGTGTCATGCTGAAGGATTTCCTCGACTCGGCACGGTTGCCTAGGACACGGCGTGATCCAGCCGGGTAAAAATAGCTGGTGGTCGGCGGCCATGTTGCAGCAGCCGGCCTTTTAAACTGCCTCCTCTTAATGAGAAACATCTCTTTGTGTCACTCTATGACTCATTCATAAACACCTGCTGGTTTATCACACACACACACACACACACACACACACAGTGCAGATGAGCTGTACTGAGTGTGTGACCTATAGCCTTCATTGTGAGAGGCGGAAGGTTCGCAGGACGACGTGGACGAATGAATCTTCACATAAACACGGCGTCTAATAAAGAATCATTTAAACACTAACACTGTGTTCAGAATAAAGATTCGTTTAACTTTTAATCTCATTTCAAACTTCATTTCCTAAAAGATTCACTGATTCATTTGCTGATTTGTTCACTGATTCGTTTGATAATTTGCTCACTGATTCATTTGCTGATTCGTTCACTGATTCATTTGTCAATTCCTTTGCTGATTTGTTTACTGATGTGTTCACCGATTTATTTCCTGACTCATTTGCTGATTTGTTCACTGACTCATTTGCTGATTTGTTCACTGACTCATTTGCTGATTTGTTCACTGACTCATTTGCTGATTCGTTCACTGATTCATTTGCAGATTCATTCACTGATTTATTTGCTGATTCATTCACTGATTCCTTTGCTGATTCGTTCACCGCTTCATTTGCAGATTCATTCACTGATTCCTTTGCTGATTCGTTCACACATTTGCTGATTTGGAAGGGATACTAAAACAAACTAAAAAAAAGGAAGAAAAGAACTAAAAGGAAAAAGACTGGGGATGATTTTAATGAATTTAATTTAAAATCATAATCATTGTGTAACCCTGCCTAGTGTAGGTGCATAGTAAAGTTTAATAAGAGAATCTCATTTATGAACAAAATGATTCATTATATATTTTTAATAAACGCTGACTGATGAACTTTTCAGGACAGAAGTAAGCTAAATGAACGACTCGACTCATTTTAGTGAATCATTTAAAAATAACTGATTGGTTCTTATGTATTACGTATGTAGGATAAAACTAATGTGCAATATTCTTGTGTGTGTGTGTCAGGTTGAGTAATGTCATAGTAGGAAATAGTGCATTTTTAAAAAGAGATAGTGCTGCATTTTTAAAAAGAACTAAGCTCACATCGACCACCAGAATAAATTTTTAATCCTTGGTGATTTATGTTATGATGTGAGGTTTTTTTTTTACTCAGAAGCAGAGAGAGGGTGCTTATACTCGTCTGATTTTCAGATGCTGAGCCTAATTGGACCTCCTAAAGAGAGAATGAGTGTTTACTCGGAGCTCACTCTTCTCCTCCGCATGGCTCGTCTTCCTGAGAGATGACAGCTATTGTCCTGCGGGAGAAATGGGTTCTCCTGATACACTCTGATGACAGGTGTCATTTATCAGCCTGAGAACGTACCTGCCAGGCGGCGGAGAACCGAGAGCCGAGAGCGTTGAGATGAGAATCTCTGTGGTGCTGGAGATAGTCGATTTAAGATGTTTCAGAAAATTGACACTGAGACAAGCGACGGGTGTCGGAAAAAAAAACCAAAAAAAAAACATTCTCCTGTCAAGCTGCCAAATACCTCCAGTCTGTCTTTATTTTTGTAAAATATTAATAAATAGGTAAAAATAAAAATAAATAAAAATGTACTGTGTTTACTTGATTGTGGATTTAAACATAGTGATGCTATTAAAAAAAAAAAGAAAAAAGAAAAAATACATATAAATTTAAATTAATTTTAATTATTTTTAATTAATTAATTAAAAAAAGATATAAAGTTAAAATAAAAAAAATAATAAAGAAAATATAGTGAAAATAAATTTTGTTTCTATAAACTGAGAAAGCAGGAGGCTGAGAGAAGAAGGTGGTGATGAGAAAACAACAAGAATACTGCAATTAACAAAATAAAAGTTTTCATATATCAGAAAGTACTGAGCTGATATAAAAGCTCTATAAAAGCTCTATAAACTCTATATAACCATTATATAAACTCTATAAACTTTAAACTTTGTATATACACTCTAATTAAACACTATAAACTCAATATAAACTCAATATAAACATTATATAAACACTTTATAAACTCAACTCAATATAAACTCAATACAAACTCTATTGAAACTATAAACTCAATATAACCTCTATATAAACTCTATGTAAACTCTAAACTCTATATAAACTTTAAACTTTGTATATACACTCTAATTAAACACTATAAACTATATATAAACTCTAAATTCTATACACACTCTATATAAACACTATAAACCCTATATAAACTATAAACTCTATATAAACTCTATATAAACTTTAAACTTTGTATATACACTCTAATTAAACACTATAAACTCTATATACAGTCTAAATTCTATATAAACACTATAAACTCTATATAAACACAATAAAATGCTATATAAATTCTAAACACTAGAAAGAAAAACTTGAATACTTTGTCAAATAATTAAACAGTTTAATTTTTTAACTTTAATTAGCAGCATTAGCATTCTGTGAGAGCGACTTTATTTGAAATAAATAAATAAATAAATAAATAAATAAATAGTTGTCATGCATCTCTGAATCGTATTGATTGTAACTGCTGTTTTATATGAAATCATTTTTTACACAAACTTCATCCCTTGACATTTTAAGAAACAAACACTTCCACCCTTTTTCATCGACTTGCTGTGAAAAGCTCGTGGAGGAGCCGCCGTGCAGCGTTTCAGCCGTTTACAACATTAACACTGTAAAGAGTTTCAACCTTGGAAACTTTTTTATCCTTTGAAATTGTCTTTTGATCACTCCAGTCTTTAGTCTGGAAAGAAAAAAAAGTCCCTCAAGACAAGAAAAACATTTTTTTCATCGAGCTCGTCATGTGTCACATGAATCGATACAACCAGATTTTTCACAAAGTTTTCAGAAGTTTGAAATTCTTCAAATGACTCAGTTATTCGATCGGAAACGCTGCTGCAGTGGAATAATTACAGGTGAACTCGTGCTGGGACGGATCGATGATGATGATGATGATGATGATGATGAAGGATGTATATGTGCATGGCTGCAGACAGAGCTGTATTTTCATGAGAATTTTAAAGGTGCAGTCAGTGATTTGTGGTGAAGTTAGCTAAACCATCACTGAGTGCAATGCTTCTACAGAACTGTCTTGTCAGAAAACGCTGCTAATTCTGAATGAAAGAGGAATGCTTCTTGCTAACATAATAGATGGGGTAATGCGCAGCGCGATGCTACCACCACCATGCTTCACAGAGGGGAATGGGAATGGTGTTCTCAGAGTGATGAGCAGAGATGTATTTCCACCAAATGTTGTACCATGGGCCAAAGACAACGAAGCTGAGTTGTGGTCTGATCAGACCAGAGAACATTTTTCTACGTGTTAGCTGAATCTCCAACGAATCTGTAAAACTTTCTGCAAACTCCAAACAGGATTTCATGCAGCTTGCTACTGATTCCCCCCACTCCAGTATTATGATTATGGGCTATTTTGTGTATAATCATGACATAAAATCCTAATTAATCCATTTCTGTTCCAGATTGTAATACAACAAAATGTGGATAAGTTCAAGGAAGGTGAATTTTTACCCACGACACTGTAAATCAGCTCCTTTTAGTTATAATGATATAAAGTATGAAGCTAATTTTCGTTCACATGGATTTTTCCTCTCTTTTGTGATACATTATAATCTTAGTGGGTCGAAGGGAACCAAAAATAGCTTGCATTAGACATGAGGATCTGTCAGATCATTACTTTTTTCCCCCCAGAATATAAAATATGTCTTTGAAATACTCTTTTCCATCCATGTAGTGATGTTCAAGTTGATAAAGAGTGAAATCTAGTCTTTTTCTGAGAATTTCTTTCATTTCCTTTAACACCGTGAACATTACAATAATTTATACACGCCATATCTTTTTTATCCTCTCATACACATATGTCATGATTTGATCTGTAACTATGAACATATTTCTGATATTACCATTTTTATTAAAAAAAAAAAAAATAGTGCATGGTTATATGTTTATGAAAATGTTGCTCAATTGAAATATCGTTTAAAAATGAGTAATAGTAAGTGCTGTTTTAATTATTCGCTTTTGTACCGTGTTAGGCTGCTCGAATATTATTGCGTTTAAGAAACGTTAAGTAGGAAATTTCGAAATAAAATATATAACTAAACAGAGCAACAGCGTGGAAATGACAAACAACCTCAAAGGTCTCAGCAAGTCGTTTCCAGCCCAGAAGTTTTTTAAATTTTTACACGTTTACCTGCTTAATTACTCAGAACGAAACTTCAGCATGTCAGCTTTAATCTGAGTGTGCTGTAAACCATACAGGAATTAAAACTCCGTTCATACAAAATGTAAATAAATTAAAAAATCGCCTGCACAGCTGTTTTTGTTTTTTTTTTTCCGGCCAGCTGTGTGCTGTTAAATAATTACTTCATGCACGTATCAGCTATAAATGGTGTAGTGTTGATTTCAGGTTAGCTTTTACATCTGGAGTCTGTCAGCACGAGGAAAAGTTTTAAAATGAACTATACTGCAGATTATTCAGAAGCAAGAACAGCAGATTACAGCGAGATTTCTGCAGTAGTTGAATATTTCGAGTCAAAAGTCGAGAGAAGATTTAAAGGAACTTCGAGGAAGTGCCTCGAGTTGTCCAGAGAACTGAGACAATCTGCGCATCAAAGAGCACAGGCATTATCCATGCCGGTGTAGCGAAAGACTGTCATACAGAAAAGTAGTTAGCCAAGAAGAAGAACAAAAAAAGCTACGCTACAGTATGCTAACTGTACAGGGCAGTACTACTCAGACTACTCAGGATTAGTTTTCCTCACACTAAAATACACAACATTTTAATAAAGAGTGATTGTAGAGACTGATCACGTCGAGAAACACGTTGAGAAATGCACTTCGAGAATCACAGATCGGGAAACACAGGTCAAGAAACACGCGTCGGGAAACACACATCGAGAAACTCAGATTGAGAAACACACATCAAGAAACTCAGATTGAGAAACACACATCAAAAAACTCAGATTGAGAAACACACATCGAGAAACTCAGATTGAGAAACACACATCGAGAAACACACATCGAGAAACACACATCGAGAAACTCAGATTGAGAAACACACATCAAGAAACTCAGATTGAGAAACACACATTGAGAAACTCAGATTGAGAAACACACATCGAGAAACACAAATCGAGAAACACGCATCGAGAAACACACACGTGTCACAACAATCAGTGTTCACGTGTTTACTGGCTTCAGTCCAGAAATCAGCTCAGAGACTGCATGAAGAACTCACTGAAATGCGCACACTCTGCAGGTATACACACACACACACACACACACACACACACACACACATAGATGATGAGGCTGGACACGCAGTTACAACACATCATTTTTCTACACGTCTGTGAATCTCAAAGGCTTTGAAGAGCCATTATTTCTGCAATTCATTCAGCAGCTTCTGACACATGCAGTAAACAAACAAACAAACAAACAAACAAACAAACCAATGAATGAATGAATGAATGGATAAATAAATAAATAAATAAATGATTTAATTAATTAACAATGAATGAATTACCAAACAACCAACAAACCAACAAGAATCATTTAAACAAACAAAACCATGTATAATAAAAATTAATTAAATAAATAAACAAATACATTTCTGTGGTTTATAAATTAATTAGGTTTTAATAAAGTTTTTAATGAAATTGATGAGATTACATTATTTTGATGAATGTGTGCTATAACAAAAAAAAACAACAACTTACATTTCACAATTAAATTCTTTTGGTGTGTGTGAGCATGTGTGCATGTGTGTGTGCGTGTGTGTGTGTGTGTGTTTGTGTGTGTGTGTGTTCATGTAATTAAACTGCATAATGAATATGCAGATTAAATGTTTTTAAATAAAGTTGTGTATTGATGTACGCTTTCACCAGAACAGGGTTCACTGCGAAAACATACGTAAAGGAAGAAGTATAAAAATCTTTAAAAACCAACCAACAGACAATCAAACCCGTAGAATTAGAGGTGATAAATGACTCTCTCTTTTTTCAGCGGAGGACAGATGTCCTTAAAGCTCTCCTAATCTGTGACGTTACAAAGTTTGTGAAGATTAATGATGGCTTCTCTCTCACATTAATCTCTCACCTTCTACTAAGATCGTTTTCATTGCACGGAAAATTGCGTCTGTCCTCCAACTGAAACCACACAGAACCTTCATGTCACCTTCACCTTCTCCGTATTTGCTAAAAAAAAAAGTTACTTTTTATTACGACATATAAAATGATCATTAGATTCTGAACACCAGTGTTGATCTGAAGATCTTCCTTTAGCAAGTGTTGCTAATCTTGTTTATTAGCAAATTATTTTTAATCCTATTTTGCTAATATTTTAAAACAGGATTTTAACAGACCCTTTTCCATCCTGCTTCAAAAAAAGCGTGTCATGGTGTTTAAAAGTCTGTCAGGAAGCAATGCATAGAAGCACAAACAGCCAATCAGAGCGTGTCCTTTAAGATTCTGAAGCTCGTGGCCAGAAAAGTCTGAAGCTGTCTGAGAAGTTGTGTTTAACTGGGACGACTGAGGGAACAGGAAGGTCAAACTGAAACGTTCAGAATGATTGCTCAGACTATTCCATCTGTCAGGAGTTAAAACCTGATCGGGTTTAAGTAAATCAGCAATCATTAGACGTATATACATGTCAATCAAATTCTGGGAAAGTAAATACGGAATAAGCTAATATTAATTAATTAGTGTTAGAGATAGAATTTAAAGTGTTAAATATTAAGCTAATAATAAGATAATGATTCAGATTATCAGAATATTAAGTTAAATCATGAAATAGCACTTTTTTCACAACTTTCAGGTCAAATCTCTACTAATAATCCACCATTAATAACTTTTAAACACATTAACCTTTAAATAAACACAATAAACAAATTTAATACACGCTACTGTTTCTCGTTTTCACTCTGCACTATGATGAAATGATGTCATGGAGCTCGTGAGAAAGTCCTTCCATGTGGGAATTACAAGGGAATTCAGAGTTCACACACACACACACACTCACACACACACACACACACACACAGTCTTAAAACTGGCACACAAGGTTCTGAATGAGGTTCCCAAGCTGTAGACGATGTGGAAATCCATTTCACTTACCATATTTATTGATGAGACGGGTCCGATGCTGTTAACGAAGATATCGACGTCGATGACAGTCGGTTTAACTACACACACACACACACACACACACACACACACAGAGAGAGAGAGAGAGAGAGAGAGAGAGAAGATTCTGTCACACTTAAGCTGACAGCAAAATCACTAAACATGGTCATAGTCCTAATTCATCACTGTATAGAGCTACTGATATTAATCATCAAATTTTAAGTACCGAATGTTTACGAAGCAAAATTATTGGCACCCTTCAAACAAATGCACATAAGCGGAAGGATAAAAAAAAAAAATACCTTCCACACACTAATTCAAGTCGTTCAAACAGCTAGAGAAAAATATTTAAGAAGAAGAAGGGGGAGGGAGTGAAAGAAAAAAGAAGTTAAGAAAATTGTTGCTCAAAAGGATTTTAAAAAAAAGCAAATTATCTGCTTGTGGAAACGGTTCTCTGGTCTGATGGGATCAAGACAGAACATTCTGGTCTGAAGTGCTACATGTGATGGGAACCTAACACTGCTCATCACCATCCACACTGTGAAGCATGGTGGTGGTAGCATCATGTTGAGCGTCACCCTTGGCCTCTTGCGTTCTTCTCTGATTAATCCCCTCTTTAACCAGCTGATTGATACTTGTTTTGATTGCTGCTTGATCTTCATGATGCTGTGTGATTAGGTATGTTCTCTAACAAACTCTGGGTTCTTCCAGGAGCAGGTGTATTTACATAGAGATCATGTGACACTTTAATTGCTCACAGGTCGACTACAAGGAACTAAATACGTGACTTCTGAAGGTAACGGACTGCACCAGAACTAATTTAAGGGTTTCAATTTCTTATGCAATCATCACTTTCTTAGAAAGAAAGAAAGAAAGAAAGACATAATTATATCCTGGGATAATACAGATGTTCTGAATATTGAGGTTTATTGTGTATTTAAGCTCATTTCAAAGTTAAAGCGTAAACCTGATCTTTCCATCTCTCCCAATCTCAGAGTTAAAGAATGTTTATGCTTTTATACTTATAGATTTATAGTATTTTTATATATTTATCTCAATAAAGAACGATGAAGGACAGGATTGTATAATATATACAGTAAAATACTGAAATATACACTTCCCAGGGTGACACACAGTAAAACACATCTCACAGCAGCTTGAAGGACAGACGGCAGTTTTGAATATAAATTGTGTGTGTGTGTGTGTGTCCGTGTGTGTGTGATCACTCTAGGTCTCAGTGTGTGATGCTGAACAGCAGTTCCTCATTAGAGCTTAAAGCCGTTGTGATTGTTACCACCGCACACTCACACACACACACACACACACTCTCTCTGTTTACCTTCACACTCCATAATCGAGTCGATTAAACAACACACACAAGAAGAGGAATTCAAAAACTGTAAGAGCTCAGAATTAATCAGATTTAAAGTTTTATTATCATCTGAGTAATTACAGAGTGCAGGAGCATCTGCTAATGTTCATTAACACCGCTAACTGACCCTGCTTAATTACATGAGCTTAAAACTCTGTTCACGCTTCAGCTCCCACTGAATTCCGGACTCTGATTGGTCAGAAGGTGTTAATTAATTTCTATAACAGCAGCTCTGACAGTAGCGCAGGTTTATATTAATGCGCTTGTTCTGAAACGTTATTGTTTCTATAGCAACAGCTCATTCACAGGGACGTGTACTCCGGACGCTCCACATGAGCGGATTAAAAAAACGTGTCTAATCTTTGATATGCTGTAGTCTTCTGTAAGGTGATGTTTATTTAACGTTTATGGAAGGAGTCTCCAGTGTCAGCGCTTTGTAACAGTCCGAGGAAAAGCTGTAACTTTAGGTTTTCTGACATCTTTATCATCTTATTAACTTCAAGAGTGGAAAATATTGTACGATATTTCGGAATGTCGTTCCTGGTCCTGAGCTTGAAGAGCAAGCAAGAAGCATCTAACTGGAACATTTAGTATTACTGCCTAAAGGGAAAAAGGGAAAAATAGCACTGTCTGACAAAAGTCTTTCAAAGAACATTCTGGACTATATCCACTACAGGGTGAAGGTGTCTCAGAGCAGTCCAGAGGGATTTACGATGCCATAATCCGGAGTACGAACGCGTGATAAATCCTTTTATACCCACACAAAGGTCCCCTGTGAATGAGTGCATGTGTGAGCGGAATGATGAGCCTCTAACCCAGATGAAATTAACCGTGACACGGAGCCTGTAAAGAGCAGTGAGGCGTGATGATGATGATGATGATGATGATGATGATGATGATGTTGATGCACTTGTGCATATGAGCATGAATGGCTTGTTATGGCGTTGGCGTGACAGCGAGAGGGGGCTAATAGTTTTAAAAGGTTACTGGTTAAATGATGCACATGAATCGTTGATGATGGTGCACGAGAGCAGGCAGGGGATTCCCATGGTGCTTTGCTGGCATTCCGGTCCATAAAGAGAGACGGAGAGACTCGGAGAAGAAATGGAGCTCGTGTCTAGTCTGGAACTTCTTCCGATCTCCTTCTCTTTTGAGGATGGAGATGTTCCTGAGGGTTCTCCAGGCACACTGAGACTCACACACAGGTGGAAAGTTGCTGAGTTTCCCCACTGGTTGAATTTTTGCTCCGTCAGCATGTTTTCTGCCCTCAGGCTTCGTTGTTGTGGGACAGAAAGTGATCAAATAGAGAGCTTACATTTACATTATTATGTAAATGAAACACTCTGTGTCAAAGCTGTTCCAGTAAAAAAAACGCAGCTTGTCATGTCACGGAGAAACCGCAAAGCGTGAACTTCTCTGTCCTAAAGAAAGACATGTCATATTTTTATCATGTTTTTCTACAAAAATGGCTGCTACTGAACAAATTCATTAATCCGCGCACTGTATTGGGTTTATTCCACAAGCAAGACCGCTACAGATCCCGCTTTTTTAAAAACAGAGTGAGTTTTAAAGCTGCGACGTGACCCGTGTTGTTTTCCTCCTGAAATTCAATACAAATCCCTCAAACCGCGTTCTCTATAAAAACGCAAAATCATCCCCTCACTGCTGTTTCAACACGCTGAGGATTTTCCTTTCTTCTGCTCTGTTTTGTGAAAAAAAAAAATCACACCAGAAGGAGCTGCACAAAAATGCTAATAACAGCACATCGAGTCTTCTGATCTGAAATGCCATTGCAGTGAAACACTGAGAAGCTTTTTTATTTTTGTCCACACTTACCTCACATCACCTCTGTGCTTAAACTGTTACGTCTCATGAACTCATTTCTAAACTCCTGCACCAACAAGGCCAATCTTACAACCGTTATACAAACCGTTATACGCTTATCTGTAAGTGTAGAAGATGAGTGCTTGGTCAGCTTATCCTTCAAACCATCTTTACAAGATGCATCATGGCTTCATTACGTAACAGGATATTAATAACAGGATTAATAACAGGATGTGCTGGATCAAGTGCTATTCTATGTGCTGCTGAATAAAGCATGTGGAAGCCATTTTGTTAAATTAAATCAGTGATTAATGGGAAAATTACATCTAGGACTATTCATGCAGCAATATATCTATCAATCTTTTAGATTAATTTCAGCACTTGCAAAATTCTCATTCATATATCATCATATTAGCCTTTTTTAGTTTTCATTTTTAAACTGTCTCTCACTTTTATTTATGTCACATCTTATTCCATTTGACAGCAAAGTAAAAAGCAGTATTTCCGCCTTCAGTCTGCATTTTTCATCCCTGATTTTTATCCAGTGTTTGTGTTTAAAGATGACGGGGCGCTAATGAAAACCCGTCTCGGATGATTCCACTCTGGCAACCTCAGAGGTGCGAACTACTTTCATGTGATCAACTTAAGTACGTGTGTAGACTGAAGTCTGAATATGTAGAACGTTCCCTGTGTGAATATCGATATAACGGAGTAGTTATGAGATTGTAGGATGTACAGTAGATCTGGAAAGTTTAAAGGGTTAAAGGAAAAGAGGCAGAGCTATGCAGTTTTTTTGTAAACAGAAAAACTATAAAACAGAAGCCTGAAATGCCAGAGAAGCTACACATTGTGAATCCTAGCTTTGCTAAATCAAAACGATGAGTTCAGGTCTAGACACAAGGCCACCAATGAAATCACTTTTTTTTATTTCCAGAAAAGAGAATCAGCATTGGCCTCTCTTTCAGTCAGAGATGTCTGAATGTCTGCCTCCTGCCTACATGCAGCTCTCAGGAGCTTAGTCTCACACACACACACACACACACACACACACACACCACGACTGCCAGCGCTCCAGGTTCTTGTACAGAAAACAGTATGCTAATGGAGAGTTTCAGAGTCTTTCACTGGCGTCAAAAACCCACTCAACTCCTCGGCTTTTTCCTCCCACTTACGCCTCTTTCATATTCCAAAAGCACCCCGAGGTTTTCAGCTCTGCTGCTGGTCGAGTCAGTGTTTTGACACCTTGATCACCGGGATGTAGGAAATCACTGTTCGAACCATCACTGTTACAGGTACTACAAGACCTCCTGTATTTATATCATCACACGTTCTTACTGCTAAACCTGATACTCAACAGAACACAGCGAAAAAAAAAAAAATCACATGTAGGAAAATTTAAAGATACAGCTTTACCTCTGACTGTTACAAAGCACTTGCACTGGAGACTCCTTCCATAAAGATTAAATACAGAAATCTTGTCATGCGGTACACATTTGTGAAGGAGCTGTTGCTATAGAAATGATAACGTATTATTTATTGGAGTTGCATTAATATAAACCTGCTCGACTATTACTAGGAAATTAATCACCACTTTCTGACCAATCACAATCCAGAGATCTGGGAGTTTAAAAGGCCAGATGACGTGTGGAAAATTGTACGTTTGTGAATATTCTGGTGACTGAGCAAACTGACACTGACACTGACACACTGCAGTAAACATTGTCTTATAATTTCACAGCTTTCTAATCGCGTTGCTCGTGTCGTGTTTGATTCTGAAGCGGCGAGTCGGTTGCCAGGCAGTGGAACAATGTGTACCGGGCATGTTTAGACGCTGAGATGAGATTAAACCCCATAACGGCTCGAAATCCATTAAGACATCAGCGCTCTTTCCCAGGCAGGAAGTAATCACAGCAGGCAGATCGTGTTCATCAGGTGACCCACCCCCTTTTCTCTTTTTTTTTTTCATTTTAATATTCGAAGCTGTTGTCATCATCACGGAGGAGAAGTCGAGAAATAAATTAGCACCGATCAACCTTCCTCATCACAATGTCATGTTTTTTTTGTGTGTGTTCGCCTGAGAGAGCATTAACGTGCAAACCTTTTACAGACAATTATTACACACACACACACACACTAATTAATTTGCCGACAGCAGAGCAAACAAAGGCACATGAGTGATAAAAAAGTGCTCGTAAACAGCCATTACGTCCAAAATGCAGACCTCCAACCTCTCAAATGATGCAACCATTTCGAAAAACATGCACTTTTAGCGAGCGGGAAACTGCATTCTGGGTAAATGGGATCTGTGGAAGTAATAGGATTATCTCTGAGTGTCCCAGCTGCGCTTTTACTCACTAAATTAGACAAAAATGTGTCCAAACACAAGACAATTATCAGCGAATAATTTTACATTACAACATAAACTGATTAGAGGAGACGACCAAGTGCTAATTCAATTATTCAGCTCTGAGAAGTCGTATTTTTGTGGTTTGTTTTGGGTTTTTTTTTGTGAGGAAAGTAGTGTGATTTACTTCACTATCTTTACAGAGACAGAAACCAGATAAACAGACAGTAAACACACAACAGTGGAAGAAAACTGGCAGATTATTATTTATCCAGCTTTAAGAAAGTAAATCAGTGCTAAGTGTTACTCAACTGTTAACTTTAAATATATGGCTGCAGCTAACGATTATTTGGATAAACAATAATCTGGATTATTTATTATTTTAGTGTTATTTTAGTTTCATTAGTGCCTATGAGAATATTATTAGTGCATATGAGGATATTATTACTGCTTATGAAAGTATTATTAGAGCTTATGAGAATATTGTTAGTACCAGTGAGATTATTATTAGTGCTTACGAGAGTATTATTAGTGCTTATGAGAATATTATTAGTGCTTATGAGAGTATTATTAGTGTTTATGAGAGTATTATTAGAGCTTATGAGAGTATTATTAGTGCTTATGAGAGTATTATTAGTGCTTATGAGAGTATTATTAGTGCCAGTGAGAGTATTATTAGTGCTTATGAGAGTATTATTAGTGCTTATGAGAGTATTATTAGTGCTTATGAGAGTATTATTAGTGCTTATGAGGATGTTATTAGTGCCAGTGAGAGTATTATTAGTGCTTATGAGGAT
This sequence comes from Pangasianodon hypophthalmus, assembly GCF_027358585.1. Classification (NCBI taxonomy): domain Eukaryota; kingdom Metazoa; phylum Chordata; class Actinopteri; order Siluriformes; family Pangasiidae; genus Pangasianodon; species Pangasianodon hypophthalmus. Next base: position 1,397,763 of record NC_069711.1, on the reverse strand, counting down.
ATTATTAGTGCTTATGAGAGTATTATTAGTGCTTATGAGAGTATTATTAGTGCTTATGAGGATATTATTAGTGCTTATGAGAGTATTATTAGTGCTTATGAGGATATTATTAGTGCTTATGAGAGTATTATTAGTGCTTATGAGGATGTTATTAGTGCCAGTGAGAGTATTATTAGTGCGTATGAGAGCATTATCAACCCATTGAATCATACAAACTACTTTCTGGCCAAAACTGGGACAGGAAAGATGGATAAATATAACCATAAATGTGTGTGCAGCTGGAACACCGGATAATGTAGGACGAATTAAAATAATACACAGCAGTTAATAAGCCTGATTCAACCAAGTACATCACGCTTCCGAAATGCTGCTCGCGTGAAAACACAAGGTATGTCACGAGGCCAACTGTTTCCAATAACAGTTATTTATAAAAGTTGTTTGCAATAAACAACTTTCCCGATACACAATGTACAGTGTTCACAGTATTCTTTGGTTGCTAAGCAACATAATAGACAAAGATTAAGGAGATGCATGGACACGGCAGCGCCGGGAATCCCGCTGCGCTCAGACAGAGGGAATTCATGACACCGACACACATCGTATAAAAGGTTCTCAGCTTCTAAAGGTTCAGCTGGGAGTCTTCCTGATAGGAAAACACTCTGTTGTTCCCTCAGAGAGACAATTAAAGAACCCTTAACGCTTCCTCTCACTTCGCTCTCCGTGTTTAGATGTGTGATTATGCAGCCATTATGCTAGAGCTGATATAAAACAAGTATTGGCACCCTGCAGTATCTCAGTTGTGACTCCAGCGCCTCGCTGCTCGCGCTGCCTCTTTCATCTCTCTGGCCTCATCAAAGTCTCTCTTAGTGGCAAATAATGAAAGACACAGGAGGCATTTTTCCATTTCCTCTTGCATATTATATTTTAATAGATTCTCCGTCGGACCTTTCTGCTCTCGCACGCCGCCTCTGCTGATTTGTTCACCTTTTGTTTTTTTGAAGTAGAGAAAATGGCTTGTCTTCACACAGCTCGGCTTTTAGTCCAAGTGCCTCAGCATGAAAAACGAGGCAGAGATAGAGAGAGATTCCGCAGACAAATTGGAGGATTATGCCACCATTTCCCCAAACTGCAACTTTATCCAAGAACAGATTGAAGCGCTAAGATTCAGATTTCAGCCCAATGAGCAGCTTGTGAAATATCCCTCACCTGTTGGAGCTTATCTGCCTAAAGATTGGATTTTTGAGAGATGGAGGCTGTGACCAGCTTTAGAGATGGATGGTTAACATGTTGTGGAGGGATAACAGATGTGGGATGTGTTTCGAGGAGAGACGGGCAGGTCAGGGCAGCTGGGGGCCGCAGAGGGCAGGTCAGGGCCGCAGGGGGCCGCAGGGGCAGCAGGGGGCAGCAGGGGGCAGCCGGGGCAGCAGGGGGTGGCTGTTAGTTGTTAATTACAACTTGTTGAAGAGTGGACCCTCCAGGAGGACACAGAAAAGTGTTAGAAAAGTGTTCACACTTCCAGCTTTCCATATCTCTCTTCATTAACCTCAGCGTGAGGAGGATTGTATTAAAAAAACGGGAGGCCCAGCAGGGTTTAGTAATCCACTGATGTGCAGAATTAATCCATCTCAAATACGCATATTTGATCAGATTATAATGTCCGAAATGTAAGCCTATGTTTTGCTTGTGGCTCATCAGATAAGTTAATAAGTTAGTTTCCTCTATTTTGTTTCCATTTTATGAACTTGTACGAATGAAGCTATTAGTTAGCTTCATTCACACAAGTTGCTTCATGCAAGATGTCACATAAATCATCACAAAAAGAAAAGAAAAAAAAAAGGGAAGAAGGACTGCATGAGTTATAAGTCGATTATGTGTTAAAGATGTCGCAAAACTTGTACGTTTTAACTCTGACACTGGAGACTCCTTCCATAAATGTTAAATAATCATCTCCTCACTGAAAACTTCACCACAACAATGTTTTTTTTTTTTTTTTAAATCTGGTTATGTGGAGCGTCCCCTGTACAAGTCCCTGTGTATGAGCTGTTACTATAGAAACAATAACATTAGAACGAATGCATTAATATAAAGCTGATTGAAATTACAGCCGGAACTACTTTCTAAAGCTGCCGTTACAGAAAAGTAATCCAAAGCTTCAGTTTCAAGAATTCAGCAGTGTACTGTATTAAACGTTACTGATGCCTCCCTTAATCATGACTTCATGACTTCTTCTCACGGTATCTCGGGCGAAAATTCCAGTAAAAATCCTACAGTTTGAAAATAGAAAATAAAAAAAAATACTCTAACGCACTGAGCCAAAAAAAAGGGCCACTATTTAATCACTTTTCTCTTGGTGATCTGTCTTTCTAATGCCGAGTCATAATGCTCCCGGAGAGTAAATATCTCACACTCCAACCTCAGGCTGCTCTGAAACCAAGCGAGGACTGCTGTTCTCTGAGCTTTATACTGAGCTGAATGTGTTTTAACCGGCAGCGGAGTGTGTGGATTTAATAAGTCTCTATATACACTTTATATACACTGAGCTTCCTCTATACAGTTTCTGTCTAATATTAGCCAAGCTGTGTATTATTCATCATCCACAGAAGGAATTCCCAGTCATAAGCAGCCGGCTTATTCTATCGTAGCCTAGACCACGCATAAATTGCACGATGTTTGAGATTCTAAACGAGTATACATTACATTTAAGTCGTACTAAGTAACATAGTGTCAACATACAGTGCATTTTGCAAGAAGGTTAATGATTTCTTCATGCGTGAAGTTAGCTACTTTTATATCAACTAGCGCTGCTACATCTTAGCTAATGCAAAAAGTCCCTCGTGCCTCAAAACGAGATACAGAATTACTAAATAATCAACTGCGTGTGGTGCTGTTATAGAAAAATAACGAGTGACGGAGTTACTGTTACCATCGCAAAGTCAGTTCTTTCCCTATAACAGCATGTCCCCAAATGCTTTATTCCTCTTACTCCACAGCAATTACAATTTTTTTGTTTATTAAAGAATGACACATCATATTTTTATCCAATTAAAGTTACATTTATGTTTAGGTTTGATTTTGGAACAAGTTATTTCCTGTCCTCACTTACATTCTAGCAGCTATAAACAGTCACTCCCTCACCAGCCTCTCTTTTTTTCTCTCTGGAACTTAATACTACTACTACTACTACTACTACTAATAATAATAATAATAATTTGAAAAACTGCTTGTCATGTTACAGAGAAGCCGCAAAGTGTTAAACTCATTTAAAAAATAATTAAAATAATTCGATAGCTATAGTAGCAGCGCTACGGCAGTAAATATTTTTCTAAATTACAGTGGATATAAAAAGTCTACACACCCCTGTTTAAATTACAGGTTTCCGTGATGTAAAAAAATGAAACCAAGATAAATCAAGACAGATGTTTTCCATCTTTAATGTGATATAGCCACCAACACAACACAACTAGAAATATTTTAGGGGGAAAAAAAAGAAAAAACTTACATTAACCTGGTTGCATAAGTGTGCACACCCTTTTATAACGGGTCATGTGACTGTGCTCCGAATGAACCAATCACATTCACACTCATGTTCAAAAGTAATAATCATGAGTGAAGTGATTCTGATTAACTCCAAATAAAGACCAGCTGTTTTTATACGATTTTCTTGGCATCTTCTTGGTTTCATCCGACTGCTGAAGCCGTGTCCTGGATCTCACTGTCTAAAGGTATCAATAAGGAGAGGGGTACAAAAGAATTTCCAAAACAGTAAATGTACAATGGAACACTGAAGAAAAAGGAGCACCAAAGTGACATCACCAAGAACAAGATGTCCAGCCAAAACTGATGAAAAGAACAAGAAGAAAATATATCAGGGAGGCTGCCAAGAGACCTACAGCAACACTAAAGGAGCTGCAGGAACATCTGGCGAGTACTGGTCAATCCCTGCATGTGACAACAATCTGTCGTATTCTTCACACATCTGGGCTATGGGGTAGGGCGGCTAGACGGAAGCCCTTTCTCACATCCAGGCTCGTATAAAATACCCCAGAATGTGTTATGGTCTGATGAGACCAAAGGTAGAACTTTTTGGGCATAATTCTAAAAATATATATATGTTTGCCGCAAGATCAAGACAGCTTTTCTCCCCAAGAACAGCATATCCATGGTGAAGCATGGTGGTGGCAGCATCATGCTATGGGGCTTCTTCTCTTCTATGTATCTCGATATTTACTTATAAAACTTTTTAATGCTAGCTGAGTTTTTATTTTAAAAAATGCTTTATTGATTGCTAGGGTGAACACAGGTTTAGGTGGAAACTCCAAACTCTACTCTGGTCCTCATTTCTATTCTCACGTCCTGTCTGCTCTCGTTATTAGATTAGCGCTACAGTATACTAAACACAGAACCTACAGAAGTTACCAGATGGTTTTCTGTCATAATTAGATTCATAAAGACAATAAGCGGAATTCTGCATCATCACCGATCAAGCCAGCATGTGGACTGATGGTACAAAGCAGATATAGAGATGACAGATAAACACAAAACGGCTGAGCTGAGGTGTGATCTGTAAATGAAACATCTTCTCAGTGAGCATATTGTCTGCCATCTGTCTGCCTCTGCACTGGAGAAGTGGAACGAGAGGAGGACTTCACAGATCTTAATCACGCCACGCTTGGCTGTTTTCTGTCTGCTCCACTGAAGCCTCGGTGTGGGAGACGTGTCCTCCTGAGAGGAGCTGGAGGGCGGAGGGCATTAAACCGCCCTGAGGGAGGGTGAGGAGCTGATCTCGATGAGATACCCAGACATTTATGTCATAATGTGTATCTACGAACCCTACTGAGACGTATAAGAGGCGTTCGTGAAGGTGGAGGAGATGTGATAAAGGCCAATGTGGCCAATGCATAATCATTCTCTCTCTTTTTCCTCCTTTACTACTGTCAAACTTCTTAGTTTTTTACTTTTCACCTCTCAATTTCTCAATTATTCTCACTTTCCCCTCTTGGCTCTCGCCTACACCCAGCTCTTAATCTCTGGATGCTTCTATCCACCTTCTTTTCAGCATCCCAATGGACATGGGCTGTTTAAGATATTATATGAAATACTGCCTTCACAGATAAGAAACTTTTTTCATTATTCCTTAAACGGCGTATTTCCAATCAGTTTATTACATAGTTAGCTAGCATAAGCATATAGCTCTGTTAGCAGTAAACGTTAGTCTTTCTTATCTTTAACAGAGCTCTAATTTATCAGTTGGAATGCATATTAACTAAAACCCCCATGTTACGACTTCCTTATTCCTTACTGTCGGATGCACAACATGTTCATGTAGTCAGTTGCCTCAATTCTGGGTTTGGTTGCAAAAATCAGGGTTCGCACAATTTTCCACTCATACGGTAATTCCCACTCAGGGGTCAATATGAACATCGGAAGTTAGAAGCTGGGAATTTCAGCCAACTGGCTTGTTTTCAGCACTGGATACTAACATTTATGATAGTAACAAAGCTCATTTTCAACTGTTAGACTGTTAGCTAACAGACAATCGTGCGCTAGCGGATAAACATTCAAATGTTCAAAAAATGCAGGTTGAAGTTATTTAATCATGATCATTTGATCTTCATAATTTGTGCACAATTATACTGATGTTGGTTAGACGTGTGTGTGTGTGTGTGTGCTATCAGTTCAGCAGATGCTGGGAAACCGTTTGTTTAAAATGTGTATAAAAAGAGTGCATGATGATTGAACAATACAATAGAATGTTTTTTTTTTTTTTTTTAGAAACATAATTTCTCAGTTCGCTTCACATTTTATATACTATGATATTACTGAATATTTTAGATAACAATTACCTAAACAAAAATTCATAAAAATCATCTAATCATTACTATGTTTATATTCTGATGTATTCATCTAAATATAAGTATTATAGGAAAATCCTCTATGGTTATGAACAATGTCTATAGAGCAGTGCCCTGCTGAGGGGATTTTTGTCTGTTCATGTGCTTGGACCCCTTGACACACTCAGTTGTAAGTGTCTACCCTAAAGGCTTCCTCTAATTGGACAGCCAAGGAACCCTTAGGGATTCCAGATTTAAGTAGAAAGTGGGAGGGAACAGGAATTTCACCCCAGTCAATTAGACTAACACGCACTGACAGTGATGTTCAGTAATAAAGCACACTGTGGCCACAGGCGGATTTTGGCCTAACCAGCGTGGATCAAATCAACAGTTTCTCTGTAACAGCAACTGACTTCATTACTCCCGTAGAGTGAAATTAAATGGCTGCGTATGATCATAACCCATGCACAATTTGGGGAATGAGGTCTGGCAGAGGAAAGGAGTTATTAAACTGTTTTATAATGAAAAACCCAAACTCATGCCGGACATATGACTGCAAATTACAGCCATTCGCTTAACTTAATGTTCATCCATTCATCTACAGGAAGCGCTTTATCCTGGGAATACCGGATAGGAAGTGGGATCACACCCTGGATGGGCCACAGCACCATGCACAGACACAGTCACTCCTAAGGGCAATGTAGCTCAGTCAGTCCACCTGCTGGCATGTTTTTGGGAGGTGCGAGGAACCTGGAGAACCCAGAGGAACATGCAAAGCTCCACAAAGACGGTAACTCAAGGTCAGGATTGAACCTGGGAGTGAGGCAGCAATGCTACCCGATAATCTGTGATTCCAGGATGTTATACAGTGAGAGCTATTCTTACATCTCACATTTATTCAGCCGCTGCTGGGTGTCGAGTGTATTTGATCGTGTTTACCTCGTTTGCCTCATCAAATCCATCAGACTTCCTTCACACCTGCTGGATTATGAGATTTCGCTGCTAATAAACCGCGAGTGGTGCAGATGTCTACACAGGGGATCATCAGACTGCCTTGCACTGCTGCTTTTTCTACTTACTGAAAGGGAAATGACTCTGGATTAATGAGGCTGGATCCAGATTCTCTTCTGTCACTGCTGTGGATGTGTGGCTGTATATAGGCTCATTAGGGAATGAAATGCCGAGGGTTTCTGAAATGCTCAGGATGCAGGGTTGAAATCCATGCCAAAAACATCAGTGATGAGGAAGGAGACACAAGCCAGGTGGCATGACAGGCTGCTAGCTGGATTGTTAGAACGGCCACCTAGCCTGCCGCTTATATGCAAAGATTTTCATCTCAATAAATTCATTCAAATTGCAGATTCATTCAAATTGCTTCACTCATCTTCTAATGCTACCAACATTAAAAGCCACAGTCGGGTAATACCTGCATTAGAAATACAGGTCTTATTATAAATGTTCTCTCTTTTTTTTATCGTCTGATGGATGTTCTGCATCTTCACTGAGTGTCTGAAGAATTTCAGATGTTGAACTTTTCACATCCCGCATCTGCCAGTTTGACTCCCAACACAACCAATTATTTTAAACAGATTAAGATCTGTAACATGAACTGCGTTTCGTTACACAACCGTCTTATTTCATCCTGACCTAAACACACACACACACACACACACACACACACACACAGAGAGAGAGAGAGAGAGAGAGAACCTCCTCACAGATTTCACATTCCAGATTATTAAAAAGATCTCCAGATTGGACTCAATCGATTTACTCTATTCTGATTTAGGTGTTAGTCGGATTCACACATTATTAATCTGTGTGTAAACGTAGCTTATTCACTGTCAGAGGCCTGATGAGAGACAACTGTCCTCCCAAACTTCAGCCTGGGGTTCTTGCAGTTTTGTGTTTAGGTCTAAAAAGTATCAAACTATCATTTCTTGGAAAAAATAGTATTTCTTGCTCAACTATTTGGGATTATTTATAACTCATATTTCCTAAACATAAGCCTAAAATCTATGGCTCATCAACAACCACAATGCTCATGGGATTGCAGATACTTTTTTTTTTTTTTTTTTTAGAAAAACGGACCACAGTGATGTGACACAGGACTACGCAAGACAATCATGAGGTTGCGTGAACTAGCAATTATGATGACATTCCCTGGTCTATATCATAATTAATCCTGGGGATTAGACTTTTTCACGTGGTTTTTACTCACTGATCGTTATATATGATTAGCAAATAATTAGCAAGCTTTCCATATCAATATTAAAATACAGAACGAAGCTTTGAACGATCTGAAGTTTTCCCATACACAAAGCTGAACCACAAGGATCTGTTTTAGGCTAGGTCCTATTTCACATTTTTATAACTAGCATTATATGCAGATGACACAGCATCGCATTGCCCCGCATTGCATCAACGCTGAACCACAGGGATCTGTCTTCAGTCCTGTCCTATTTCCCATAACCTATATTGCATCAAAGTTAAAGTTGCTTGAAGTGTTCATTTATATGCAGATGACACGGTATTGCACTGCCCTGCTGAAAAAAAGGTTTAATTGGCTTTTGAGAGCCTTTCAGTTGCTTGTAACCCTGCTCAAACATCTCATGTGTTTTCACTCAGCACATCTTGTTCTACTCAGTCAATTAACTAATCAAGATCAATTAATCATCAACATTTTCACAAGATCAATGCTGGCATCATTTTCACATTGCTATTACCCACTGTGCACACTTTATTCAGTTTTCAATTAAGAAAAAAAAACCTTCAGATCTAGCTGAAGGTTTCTAATAAACAAATGTGAACCACAGGAATCTGTATTAGGTCATGTCCTGTTTTGCATTTTTATAACCTACTGTTTACTGCATTAGTGTTACGTAGCTGTATGAGGGCGAGTCAAATAAAAACCTTAAAAATGAGACAGAACTTTGAGAAACAATACATTCAATTTGAAGTTATTATAAAAACTAAAAACTGTACCACTGGTCCATTGTTCTCAATAACCCCTTCTACTTCTACCTTAAACCTGATATACTTCTGTGACATCTATTTGCAATAAACAACACAAACTCAAAAAAATGAAGGCTTTCTTTTGACTTTCATTTGACCTTCCAGTGGGTTTTAATGCTGTTTATAAAGTACTCACACTTCAGGATTATTGTTTTCACTCCGCAAAAATGCATCTGATTCTAGTAATCAGATCAACTAATCATCAAATCTGTGCACTACTAAAGAATGTCATCGACTGAAAATGACAGTTTTTAAATACCTTGCATAATGGAACGTGATTTAGTGCTGTCGCGACCAAAGAAAGCCGAAGACAGCGTTGTGAGAATTTTTCGAATAAAATCTCAGAATGTCAGAAATGGATAAATTTAAAATTTATATCAGGAATTTATATATTTCTGTAAAGCTGCTTTATGACAATGTCCATTGTTAAAAGCGCTATACAAATAAAATTGAATTGAATTGAATTGCTACGACACTTACGTCTAAAAGCCACCAATAGAAAGATGGAATGACTCCACATTCACAGGAAATAAAAAATAAAAAAATAATAAAAATTGAAAAGCTCATTGCACTGTATTCAGAATTTAACATTTCTACTCCAGGTCTTTTTAATATTCATGAATTTATAATTCCTATATGACTATATGTGATTATAAGCAAAGCTGTTCTGTTTAACGGTGTTTGTTACTCAGACTGGAGTGTGTATTATGTGGAATCTCTCATAAAATGTATCCCACGTCCTCCCTGCATGTTAACTCCTCAGGATATCTGCCAGGCCAGTAATTAACCTGTCACCCAGCCTCCAGATAACCGTTTGACACTAAGGCAGGAACCTTCTTTGGCTGGAGAGGTCAGCTTCAGAGTCAACAGGCTCCTCTCACCTCAGCACTACAAGCGTAGCAGGGCTGACAGAAGAGCAGAGCCAAAATCCACAGCCTTTGTGCTAAGCTGGAACTGTGGAACATAGAGAATAAAAACACAAATGATGGGGAAAGAGCGGAGAGAGGACAAACTGCGAAAGAGCGTGATGGTTTTCCATCTTCTCTTCACTTTTTCATTCTTCTTTTGTTTGAATCATCAACTATTGCAATCATCATTGTTCTTTGAAGACATCTGGCAAGGGTGCTTTAGCATCCTATAGGTATTGAAAATGTATTCAAACGGCTTCTTTGGAAAACTTTAACATATAAACCAAGGTGAACCACAGGGATCCATTTGAAGTCCTATCCTATTTTACATTTCTATTCATATCGTCTTGATGTTAAGTGACTGAAATGAATATTTTATATGCCAACGACATTCTGTTGTGTTGCTTTGGTGAAATGATCCAACTGGCCACTACGAGCCTTCAAGCTGTTAAAAGCTGATTGCTGTTCTCACATGCCAGAAACCTTGACTACTGAAAAAAAAAAAAACATAATCATAGGTCCTATTCAAATTCAGCTTCAAATTGTGCTGGTAAACAATTGAATCTGTATCACAGACATTAAGATAGATACTGTAGCATCATATCTCACAATTAGGAAACACAGATCTGTCCGTTACTCAGGGGAGTCTCAGGGATCAGTACTTGGCCCCCTACTCTTTATAATATAAATGTTAATTATAATACAGCATTTAATGTACACATTTTTTTTTTTATAAATAAAAATATAATGTTTGTTGAACCCAATCAAGCTGGTGTTACGTCTACGCCAGATTCGGCATTAAACTCCACATCCCATAATACCATGCGGCCTACAAACATGGCCGCATATTAATGGAATGCTTTTTAGTCCAATCTCTATTTATTGTATCTGTAGCATTGGGTAAATTGGGTAAGCTGCCATTAGGTAAACAATTTACATACTGTAAGTAAATGCATGTGACTGAATTAAGTACAGAAGCTGCATTGGTTCACGTTTAGAAAACTGGAGTCGCTGAACTGCTGTTAGATTTTTTTCTCATACGTTTATTGGCTCGGTTCAATCCGCTAACATACTTTGCAAGGTCCACATCTGGAAGGTGGCCCACCGGTTGACAAGTCTTACGCCAAAAAATGATTTATTTCATCTTTATAATATTGCATGTTTGCCATCTACATCACACTAACAACGCTAACAAACCACTAACAGTGGTTTATGCCTTCATTTTCTCCTTTATTATCTACTGTAATTCTTTTTATTGAGCTTCCATAAGTGATCTGCACTTATTATCCTCATTCTCTATCTGCTACACTAGCTGCAATCTCTTCCCATATTAGGTAAAAACTTCTAAAAATTTACAAACCCTTCTTGATCTTGGCACTGTTAATTTCCCCGAGTTATTTCACTCATACAGACCTCCTCGTTCTGCTCGCAGCCCCTCCCACTGGAGTGTATTCAATAGGGCAGGCTGTTTGTCTTCCATTTCATCTTTAATAATTATAAAAACTCATGTATGTACTCAGCACTGTCACGTCAGCATCGTTGCTACACTACACTACCCCTGATTACCAGCCGATCACGCCAAGGAACAGAGTCACACTTTCACTCAGAACACTCGCAGGAAACATATCACCATTTACAATCACCAGATTTCTAATAAGTTAATAAGTTAACTTTTTTGATCTGCTCTAACACAACCTTTGTCTTGTTGCAAAGAAAAATCTTTATTATTACTATTATTACTATTATAATTATTATTATTTGTTCATGCCACATTCTTTAACTCAGAGTGGATAAAAGAAAAAGATATAGACACAATTATAGAGTTAGAAAAAAGACATACGTTTGCATGTAGAATGCAGCACAATGACCCGAATTAGAAGTTTATTCATGAAACCATCTTCAAAGTGATGAGACTGATAATCAGGTGTAGCAAGCCTATCATCACGCTACATTCAGTTTTGAACCTGGAGCACTGAATCCTGAGAATTATGATGAGATGTCGAGCTCAAAACGGCTTGATTGCATGTCAGTCTGCAGCTGTAGGTGAATGAAATTAGAGCCATTGTTCAAAAAACATACATCCACACTAACCTTGAAAAACAATATAACTCATTAACCTTATAGAACAACACGTATCTGTTGCTATGCGATGCGACGTCTAGACTAAATCCATATCAGCCAGGTAGACTAAAAATAATTACTAACTAGGGAATTTGGAATAATGGAGTAGTGCCCTGGGTTTATTATTTATTATTACATAAACCTGTTTTTTGCTATAATATAGACAGACTGTATGTGTTGGTTGAGGATGTGTCATGTGACAAACATGAACCAAAGAAACTCATTCTAGGTCCTACGCTATTTGACATATTTTTTTTTGAAACGTTAATATCCCCTTTGTGGATCATGGACCTTGTCATGGTGAGGGGCTTGTGTACTCATATGAACCTCAGGGCCACCTTTGATGAACAGATCTTTGCAGTGGACAAACAAAGAGTGATACTAAAGGCCCTTGTGCAAGATTAAAAAAAAGCTAAGTGTACCCTGCTTGGATCAGAACTACCAGGAACCTAACCCTGGAGCCAGGTCCGTGTTGGTGTCCACCACTGGTGACTGGGCCACTTATATCACCCGGTTGATCTTAGCCAAAAAATGGAGACATGGAGCCATCTTGTGTGAAGGTCAGCTGGTGACACCGATTTGACGGACAGTCCAAGATGGACTTGAACAGGTTTTGGTACTATCTGGTTGCCAAACTTCTTGATCAGGGTGGTCTCGCTCTTACAGTAGAAAGGTCTCCCAGTGGGAGAAGATAGTTGCCTCTATGAGGTGAGTCTCAGGAAAGAAAACTCTGACTGTTGTTTGTGCTTGTGCAACAAATAGCTGTTTGGAGTACAGTATTTAGGGTTCTTGGAGAAGGTGGGGCAGGTGCTCAAGAGGGTACTCTCTCCTGACTCCATAGTGCTCCTGGGGTACTTCAATACTCATGGTGGGAATGATAGAGATACTTAGAGGGTCATGATAGGGAGGAACAGCCAACTGGATCTTTACCAGAGCAGTAAAATGTTATTAGACTAGAGGGCAAGCTACGAATTGTCAATAACAGACACTTTGGGGTGCTTAGGAGCATCTGGAAGATGATTCCTCCTCCCAGGTGCACCAACTGGAGGCGAGGACAGTGAATGTGAATAGACCATGTACAAGTCCTCAATCATAGATGCAGCTGTAAGAAACTGTGACACGACTGGGGTTGTGTGGTTAACACACCTTTTCAATGTTGCGTAGAGATCTGGGGCAGTGCCTCTGGATGGTAATCCCTACTTTTAAAAAAAGAGGACCAGAGAGTGTTTGGATGTTTGGACCTCCCCAAGGAGGAGCTGGAATCTGAGGTCAGGAATAGAAATTTTATTTTTAACTGTTGTGCTTTATGGCAGCTATGTTTACTACATAACTAAGTTTACTATATGTTATACTGCAGCAGTTTTACTGTAGTATCTGTGGAGGACATTGACATTACCATGGTTACCACCTTGTTGAAAAAAAGCGTGATTTATTTTTCATAGGACATTTCATAGATATAAAAAAATCTATCTCAGACCTTCATATTATACATAGGAGAGCAATTTAAGCTTAAATAGTACTTCCTGTATTTCATGAAAGCACTCTGCTGTGTGTTCTGAGACAGATATACAGTACCACTCACTGCAATGCATTTATCTGCCTTTTTCAAATTTTCAACTACTTACATAAGCCATTATCACTATGTCAATTTGTTATGCAACAGCACATCTCTTAGCCAAAAGCAGGAAATCTGAAAGTGAATACAGGAGCTTACAACACTGACCTCGACCTCTCTGCAATATTGGCTGCAATCTCCAGGTAATAAAACTGAACAAAGCTGAAAGGTTTAAACCGTATAGCGTAACACTCCTCCACTACACAGATTATTATTATTATGATTATTATGATTATGATGATGATGATGATGATAATTATTATTATTATTATTATTATTATTATTATTATTATTATTATTATTATTATGATTATTATTATTCATCCTCCTATCATCAAATGAAGAAAAAAGGTTAAGAAGCTAGGGCTGAGGATCGACTAAGAACTAACAATGAGTGTACTCCGTGTACTTGCACTCTTATTTTTCAGTAGGATATAATCAAAAGGCCCTCAGAAAATGTGTGTCAAACAGAACGGTCAGCCTGAAGTAGAAGTAGCCCACTTGTTGTTAAAGGAGCTCTATGTGTATTAGGACACCAGGCATCTTGAACCCGATGAGAACCACCATACAACCACATCGTCTCACACACACAATGGAAGGTCATTTTAAGAAGTGGACGCTCGGCCCTGAGGTAGAGCCAACGGAGTCTTCTGATCTTTCAATAAAGAGGGCTAGTACTGAGTGTTTTATTGCCATGGAAACAAATACAGGGTCCTGAACAAAGCCCATGCTCACTCCATCACTTGTTTGTATAAAAGGCTCCATCTTACATCATGTCCTTTGTGCATAATGTCTTAATCATGCTGAGACATCAGGTGGATGTTTACACAGACGTCTGTAATCAATGTACCAGCTACAAGAACTGGACGAGGGTTTAACAAGGCTAGAATTTTACAGAGTAGCTCTAATCACTTTGAAAAAAAAAAACTCTGGCCCCGATTTATTAAAGGTTTTCAAATGTGTATACAAACGGGCTATTACAGGGTTAAGCCTTCCAATATTTAAAGACTAAAACTTTTTTGCATTGGATGCATTTTTGCATCTACATCAGGTTATTTGCTCGTAACAAACATTATTTTGGACTTTTGTGGAACCAACTGCGCCACCAACAATCGCAAGTAAAACACACAGAATGGTTACGGAGAGGCGAGAAGAGAGGCTGGGGCTGATTTCTTTCTAGCCCAGACTGTAGATTCATGTAGCCTGTCAATGACAGACGTGTCAGGTGATTACACGGAGGGACACGCCCTTCTAGGTTTGAGCTGCATATATATATAATGTGTATATATATATAAAATACTAATACTAATACAACCCGAAGGGCAGGTATTAAATTTGTGCAAGCTCTCTTTCACCATTTGAAGACAAAACAAAACTTTTTTTTTTTTTTTTAAATTAGTTCATGATGGATATTTGCTGCGTGTTCCATTCAAGCCTACATAAGCAATTTAATCACGGTTACATGAAGCAAATTGGGAATTGAGCCAAAAAATAGGCGGAAAAGTGGGACATGTGTCTGACCGCACATTCTGTTTGATGTATTAAACCTTAGCCAATTAGCAAGCTTTGCCAGATTTGCCAGAAGTGAATGTTGCATGCCTCCCAAAAGCAGGTGTAAATTAGTGCCATGTATTTTTCTCTGCGCTTTATAGCCAGATGTTTGTTCTTCCCACAAAATTGGGCTACTTTTGAACTGGGTTGTTTTTTCTTCATTCTGATGAAAAATGTTTAACAGGCTAGGAGCTGGGTAAAAGAACTGTTCAGGGAAACTACATCTTTTAATACTGCTTGGCAATTGGGCTGCTTTTATATCAATTTCCTCACGAGTGTGATTGTAGAAGTGGAAGGGTGGCTCATCCACCAATACGAATGTAATGATGTGCAAACATTGAGGAAATAGAAATAGTTCTGTAGCTGAGTGCCAAAGGACCAGTCATTTTTGTGTGTACGCTTGCACAGTATAGTGTATTACCCCTATTTCCATCAGGAAATATGCAACGTTAGTTGGTATGGAAGGTTAACAATGTGAGAGGTTCGAATTGAATTGCTTTTTTTTTTTTTTTTTTTTAAAGATAGTAAGATGTTGTATTTATCAGACTACTTACACATGCTCTGGTTATACTGACTGCCTCTCTATTTTTTCACTTTGTCTCTCTCTCTCTCACACACACACACATTTATGACCTCTCCACCTCCGCTCTGTGTTTGTAATGTCGGAGACAGATATAACTTTTTTTTTTTTTTATTTTGACAATTTTAAATGTAAATGAGATTTGTAAAGGTTAAAGCGAGAGAGGAATGAATGCGATGTCTCGGTGGAGTCTGTCAGTTGCGGCTCGTCTACAGGGGCAGTGATGCAGAACCCCATCCTTTATATCATCCGTTCAACAAATATTAATCTTTAGAAAGTTCATAAACTCCATACATTTTAAATTCCACTGAAATTTTAATTTAATTTCCTCTTTTTGAGTGACCAATGGTTTTAAAAATGTCACTCTTTGACAGATATAAGCCATGGTCTGTTGATGTACTTGCGTTTCCAGATGTTGTGCAATCGTGTAGCGTGAGGCCCACTGGGGTAGGACTCACGCTGCCCCGTGCTCAGTGGGAGGAGCAACGGACAGGACAGTTAATCACAGGGTTGCCATGATCACAGTTTTCAGTCAAATTGGACTAATTTAAAAATACTCCACAGCTACCAGGATCTTGTTTTGTAGCAAATAATCTGAATTAATCTAAAAATTTGCAGGCAGTGTGTCTATGATGTACAGAACCATTTCTACTGTAAGATACAGATATATCGTAAAGATTTAGAGAGGGAAAGGGGGATTACAGAGTGGATAATGTCAGTATATCAGAAATGCGTGCGCACCACAGTTTCCCACTCAAGAATAAACATTTTTCGTCTTCCTTTTCCAGTAGCTAAGTGTTTTGGGCTAGTTTCAGGTAGTTGATGTGTTTATACTTGTGCTGAAACCTGGCAACCCTGAGGAGTGATATTACCTCAAACACAGCTGAACAAAGATACGTCTAAAACCGTGCAAAACGAGCTGCGTGTTGTCTTTCTGCTAAAACAGTTCTGTACATCAGACACACCATGTGCACTTACACATTGCTTTTGTTTGTGGAAATATTTTTAGATTTAATTATTAATTATTTGCTATAAAATGAGATCTCGGTAGCTGTGGAGTAATTTTAAATTAGTCCAAGGTGACAAAAAACCTGTGATCCTGGCAACCCTGTGAACGCCGCCTTTGTTTGTTGACATTTATTACATTTAATTCCAATTATCTGCTATAAAAAAAGATATAGCTTGTATTTTTTTTTTTTTTTGACGTCTGCAGTTTTAAATGTTTCAAAGATTTACACTAATGCACTTGTTCTGATACATTATCGTTTCTATAGTAACGGCTCATTCACAGGGACTTGTACAGCGCACGCTGCATTTTATAAATAGATTAAAAACGTGTGATTGTTGATACGGCGAAGTTTTCTGTAAAGTGTTTATTTAAGATTTATGGAAGGAGTCTCCAGGGTCAGTGCTCCATAAAAAAAAAAAAAGAAGTCTGAGGTAAAGCTGTAACTAAGTTTTCTGATGTTTTTTCAGGACATCAGGTAACATGAAGAGCTGTTTATAGCTGCTTTTAAATGTAACTAACTTTAAGTATGATTTGTACTAAAATAATCAACTTTTTGGGGGTGGTAACAGTAACAACAACGTTTTTCCAAAGTGCTAGCAGAAGGTTATATTTCAGGGTTTTGTAGTACAGGCCAACAGAAGTGGAAAACAGAAATGAAATCTGGCGTGAGGGGATTTTTTGTAACCCCTGGTGAAAGCAGAGCTTTAGTGAAAATGGATTCAGCCAATTCCAGTATATACACATTTCCCGAAGGAGAAGGAATCTGAGCTTGGCTAAAACAATCGATAGAAAGCGAGCATTTTGTCAATTTTCACTCATCGCAGTTTGTTAAGCTGCTCTGCTCATGGACTCGGGTTCAATTACGATTTTTTTCTGCATGCTACCGTATCATCATCTCACAGATACAGCCGCACCATGATGCAGCGTTAATTCAGCAAGAACAACGCATAACAATTACTGAACACGTTTCATTATACAAGGTACGCAATCAAAAGTTTCTGCACCCCTGCATTCTGTTATGTTCTATTAATATAGCTGATGTTGATGGATTCTGTATATAGATACAGCATACAGGATAAATAAGGATAAATCTCCGAGGAACTCTCAGACCCCTAATGCAACTCTGCAAGTGCTTTTTTTAAATTCAGAAGGATAAAGTGGTTAAATTTACAGATAAGACTCATACAGTGTGCTAGTGTTCACTGTAAAAGTTAAATATTGTGTCTAAAGGGATTAGAGTGATTAGATGTTGGCCTTTTCCCTTTAGATATGATCTAATAGATTGTTCTGATGAAATAAAATACTTTCGAATATTCCTCTATTCACTAATAATTATTCTTTAATTAAATATTCACATTTTGAAGTATTTAAAATGAGGTCATTTAGATAAAAATGCTAAAATACAGTGCAGGGTTAGTCAGTCAGTGTGTAGTCCGTCTCAGCCTGCAGTTCTATAAGGAATAAAACACTGTGTGTGGTGCTGTTATAGAAAAATAATCAACGACAGGGTGGGGTGATGAAGCGGAGTTACTCTTACCACCCTGCCGTTGACTATTTTCCTGTAACAGCACGTCCCTGAGTGTTTTCTTCCTCTTACACCAACAATTACGGCAAATTTTTATTTACGAAAAATACATTTATTAAAAATCTGTCATGCTTTTTTATCCATTTATAGTTACATTTGATGTTGTGGAATGCCCCATGCTGTTATAGAAAATAAATCAATGGGTTTATTCGGACCAATCAGAATCCGCTGCTGTGTGCATATGAGGGATGAAGCGGAGTACGCGTTGCGTAAGTAAATGCGCCCTCAGTGTAAATCAGGCACTTCAGAGTGTTTACGTTAGAGAGAGGAGCTGCACCTGTGCTGAGCTCTGAAACTCAAATCACACACACATCTCCTCATAATGACTGACTGATTCAACACACACACACACACACACACACATTCATGGACATATGTGCACATAAACACACGAATAAATAAATATACACAAACACATACACGCAGACCTATACATACACACACACACAAACACACACACAAATAACCATAAACACGTTCATACATATACTGACACACACACACATACCTATACACACACACACACACACACACACACACACTCTTATCTTATCTCTCTATCCTGATAAACAAACAAATTAATTAATTAATAATTGAAGTATCTAACTAGTTTTATTTCCATTTCTATTTTTCTTCACTTACTTATTTTAATTCTGTTTTTTTTTAACAAAAATTATAAAATTTTTATTTTATGATTTATTTCACCTTATTCTGAAATAAATCATAATATAATTTTTTTGATTTATATTCTCTTTAGTTTTTGCATTTTTGACAACTTCATATTCCTCTTTGCTAGGACATTTTATCCTCTGTTACTATTTAGCCAAAAGCTTTAAATTGTAATAAATTTAAATAAATAAATAAATAAATAAACAAACATGGTATTTTGTGATTTCTTTAACTTGTAATATGACATTATGAATAATTATGAATAAAAGAGGAGCGATAATCCTTTTGACAGCTTAAGAGAAATATATTCAGCCTAGTGGTTCTTCATGGCGATAAAAAGATCATAATATTGTCGACAGAAATAAAAAATCAAACGCTGATTAAAAGAATCGATTTACAGCCGCACTGTTAGCCTGAAACGGAATCAAACTGCGAATTGTGATATTCGTGCAGGCTGTTTATCCGTCTCCCTCCCACACTCCATTGCCTCGTCTCTCTCGGTCTGATGGTGTTTCTCTTCCTCGTTCTCTCTCTCTCTCTCTCTCTCTCTCTCTCTCTCTCTCTCTCTCTGTGATCTCGGCTTCTCCCGGCTAACACAAACGAGTGCTGTATAACACACAGCTGTTCATTGTGAGAGGACACGCTCGGTGTGAGGACTGCGACATGCAGGTGGATTGTTCAGACGCTCCTGATCTCCGCCTGCTGCTTGAGGAAAACTCGCATCGACGGCCACGAGGCGCTGCCTAAACACCAATGTGCCCGGTGTCACACATAATTACTGACTGCTGGATGCTGATAGTGTGCTCTCGTGCCTGTGGAGTGTGTGTGCGTGTGTGTGTGTGTGTGTGTGTGTGTGTGTGTGGAGTGTGTGGTTGTTGTTGTTGTGCACGACGAAGTGGTAAGACAGAAAACTGACCCACTTTGGGGGATTTTCCCTTCATACTGTATCCCGAAACAGAGCCGACACAATTAGGGCACTGTGACAGCAGGTGCCATTACATACGCACACACACACACACACACACCTTTAACCTTCACTTCACCTGATTAGGATTTCATGAGGATGCTTCTGAATTCTGGTGTTGATTAATTTTCTATAACAGCACCTCTGCAAATCACAGGGTTATTAATGGTAATAAAAAAATTGATGATGATAATTATACAGATTAAAAATGGCGTGTAATCGCTAGTGTAACATGCAGCTAGGATGTAGCATGAAGGCAGGATGCAACTTAACGCATATTTTATTTAAGGCTGTCCAAGAATCATATCATTGTCCTTAACAGGGGTCCAAACACAGGCAGGTAACATTAAACGAGGATAATCCGTAATCAAAAATCACGAAAAATAGAAAAGAAAACAAAATATAAAGTCATACACAACTCAGAAGGAGTTTTGTTGGACATAACAATAAACACACAATAAAATTTCAGAATAAGACAAAAAAAAACTAGCAGGGAATAAAAGAACAAACGAATCACATGATAAACATGAAACAGGTGCACACAATCAGGTAACAAACCAATGACAGGTCTAGAACCAAAACAAAAGCACATAAACAGAAGCATATGGAGGACAATGCGCTCTGTGCTCACTGCACTGTGACAGGGAATCCATGACAGATGGAAGGAGTCTCCAGTGTCAGTGCTTTGTATTTGGTTTCAATGGAGTTTACGTTCTGTGGTTTCCCTGCAACATGACGAGCTCGTTAACTTTAAAAAAGAAAAGCTGGAAAAGGAACAGCTGTTTATGGCTGCTACAATGTACCACAACATTAAATGTAACTATAAATGGATAAAAAGTATAACATGTCAATCTTGAATAACTAAAAAAGTTTTATTTGTTGGCAAATTGCTTTCATATGGTGGTTGAAATTAATTAATCTTGGGCTGGTAACAGTAATCCTGTTGTTGATTATTTTATTATAAGAGCATGACACACAGCATTTTATTCCTTATATTTTGTATTTCGTACATTTTTCGAGACATCTCACTGCCTTTAATCAGCGTTCAATTGAGCTTCTCTTCCAGATCTGACACCAAATATCTGCTAAATATGTGTGCAAAAACTGACCGAATGTAAACACACTCATTCTACAATTTATCTAACTTTCACAGTGAGTCGTGTCTCAGAACTGAAATTACTCTCCATTACCGCAGCAGAACCATTAACAGCCGTGATTTCTCCCGGACGCCTGATTAACGACGCCGGTCGTGTTCATGTTTTTATTACCTGCCACGCACAATATTGTGAGAGCAGCAGCCATGGAAAAAAAAAAGTCTTTTAAAATACGACCTTGTTAGCGTCTGAGTTTAGCTCGAATGTGCATTGAGCAACAAAATACACTACAAATGAATGTTGAAGACGCTCAGCTGAAAGTCAGTAATGAGAAGTGCATTAGCCTCAGAGCAGCCGAGCAGACCGAGGGTTAATGCAAGAGCGAAAAAAAAGGCGCCTAATAAAGAAACAAAGCTGATCTGAATAAGTAGAGCCCCCGAGTCCTGTGAGTGTGTCACAGATGGACAAAAAAATGGCTCATATCCCCTCGTTCACCTTAATCTACAGTGTACACAGCGTACACAGCGTACACAGCGCCGCCGGCTTACTGCTACTCCATCAAATTTAACCACGCTCGCAATTGACATTAATTAAATTGTAAGCATATGCTTTCAGGGAGAAACGCAATCAACTCAAATCAAACCCAGGCTTCCAGGAGAGCATGAAGGTGCGACACGTTCGATACCTGAGACACGCTAACACGTGAGGTCGTTCAGGGGTCAGCGCTAAAAGTCATATATTATTGTATATTTATTAGGAACACCTGCACACCTGCTCGCTGTCCAGTTTCCGTGCCCACTGCAGCCTCAGATTCCTGTTCTTCCCTGACAGGAGCGGATCCTGACGTGGATCCTATCCGCTTCAATGTTTATGCTCTGGAATGCTTTTCTGCTCACCACGGCTGTAAAGAGTGGCTATTTGAGTTGCTGTAGCC
Source organism: Pangasianodon hypophthalmus (assembly GCF_027358585.1). Classification (NCBI taxonomy): domain Eukaryota; kingdom Metazoa; phylum Chordata; class Actinopteri; order Siluriformes; family Pangasiidae; genus Pangasianodon; species Pangasianodon hypophthalmus. The sequence continues at coordinate 1,375,887 of NC_069711.1, read as the reverse complement.
TTCCTGTCAGCTCCGTTCATTCTCCTCTGACCTGTCTCATCAACGAGGTGTTGATTTTCGGGATGTTTTTTGTTTTTCGCACCATTCTGTGCAGAATGTTGTGTGAAAATCCACCAGGTCTAAAGATTCTGAAATACTCGAACCAACACTCTTGCTACGATCAAAGTCACTGAGATCACGGAGATTTTTCCCTCCATTCTGATGTTTGATGTGAACATTAACCGAAGCTCTTCACCAGTTTCTGCATGATTGTGATTGGCTGATTGGATAACTGCATGAACGAGCAGGTGATCCTTAGAAAGTCCATGCTAAGGCTGCTCCATCTCTTGACAACTGCACATGTCCCAGCATTGGTCTACCTTTTAAATCTCAACTTAATCCAAAGTTAGACCCTTCAGTCACGGGCGCTGGTGTGAAATTTAAAGACAACATGACAAGGATATTTGGACCCATTTCTTTCTCTGATGGAGGTTGATTCCAGGGACGTTGGTCTTATCCAACTGGATTTTGATTAGTTTGTGAAAAGTGGGCGTTCCAAAACAATCATACAGACTAGGCTTGTCACGGTGTATGATCAGATACTTACTTCAAAGTACAGACTATAATTTCCATCTATCGCCATCCACTTGTTTATTATTTTTACCTGATTAGGTTCTTTACTCCTGTGGTTCTATGTGAGCATGACGGCAGGCACGTACCCAGCTAACACAGAACCTCAGTAAATATTCAACAGGTTTGAACAAAGTTTGACTGTAAAGTTTCTAATCCTTCGAAATCCATCGGCTGTAATTACAGTTAGCTTCGCAGTGTTATTAGAAGGAGAACCCTCCTTACACAAAAACCTTACCGATATGGAAAAAATGAATGTTTCGTTTCTGATACACTCCCAGCTCATGCTGCACAGCGCAAAACTGATTTTGTTGCATTTTTTTCTGCAACCAGACAGCAAACGTCTCTATCACTCTCAAGTCTTGGAGGCTTCGATGACTGAAGGACAACCAGCTGAGTGTATTATAATTTAAAAACGTGTACTGTGAGCCAGGAATTATATATATATAAGCAATCCGAGCTGTCAGTGAGCTCTTAATTGGCTCTGAAAGTTGGGGGAAATTGTCAGTACGCATTAGATGTGTGTGTGTGTGTGTGTGTGTGTGTGTGTTAGTGCTTTGAAGAAAATAACTTCACTTGTGGTTGGAATTAATTGGAATTTTGACCTTAAGAAAAACAAACCATCAAACTTTGAATGTAAGCTCAGAAAAACGATTTGGTTATTTTGAGAACATATTCATTAAGATTGGAATAAAACACTGTGTGTGGTGCTGTTATGGTGAAGTAATCAGTGACGGGGTGGTGTGAGGAAGCGGAGTTACTGGCGCCATCATGACGTTGATTATTTTCCCGTAACAGCACGTCATGAAGTGTTCTATTATTTTCTTCCACCAAAGAAATGCTCCTGTTACATGTACCTGTTACAAAGCGCTGACACTGGAGACTCCTTCCATAAATGTTAACTAAGAGTCTCCTCGAAATATCAACAATTACACACGTATTTTAATGTGGAGCGTCCGCTGAATGAGCCGTTGCTATGGAAATGATAACATATTAGAAGAAGTGCATTAATATAATCCTGCACTACTGTCAAAGCTGCTGTTATAGAGAATTAATCACCACCTTCTGACCAATCAGAGTCCGGAATTCAACAGTGCATTGGTGTTATAACAAACATGAAATTCACGTTCCTAAAATTTTGGAAATTCACGTTCCTAAAATTATGATTTAATATGAATATTTCTACAATAAAAGCATTAAAAACACAAGAACAAATCTATGCTTTAAAAACAAATAGAGAGATTTAGACTGAAATATTAAAAATATTGTAATAATAATCAGCCATTTATTTGAAAATTGAAAAAATCTCACAATTCCCAATCATAAACAAAACAAAATAACGTACCATTGTTGTCTATAGTTATTTGCCATAACGTGACAAAACGTGCTACATAATCCACTGTTCTGTCCTTAAATACTGATCATTACAGAACAGTTACCTACAAAGAGTTAAATTTAATGTCTAGGCTTTTTAACAAACTGAGACAAACTGAGCTTGTACATAATTCGATGATCAAACAGGCTCTAAATTGTGTCACTATCGATTTCTTCACATGTAGAGCAATAAACAGCACAGGCAGATGGATGGCTCTCAAAATGTTGTCGGCACAGAAATGATAGAGTGAGAGTGAGAGAGAGAGAGTTGGAAAAAAGGGAGAACCCAGCTGCATGGAGTATATTAGAAACCCTTTCGTTTACCCACAATGCACTTGAGTTGACAGCTCAGGACAGACGCAGACACTGAGGCTTGTTCTTATTGTAGCAGCTCGCAATTCCTGACTGGTTTTTCACAACAGAAAACGCTGTGCTGCTTGTAAAGGTTAATACATGTGTGTGTGTGTGTGTGTGTGAGAGTGTGTGTGTGTGTGTGAGTGTGTGTGTGTGTGTAGAGCACTTTCACACATATACGTCCAAATAAATAAATAAATAAAAACGCTGCAAACCAAAACGCACGGCACGTTTGATTCACTTCCTGCAGGTGAGTCGATTCGGCGTTGAACACACATTACGCCTGTGAGTAACACTAACACACCTGAGGTCATCGAGGGGTCACGGCTAATCCGGCGCTAGCTGTTTCAGCTACGGCTCTGATAACAGTGCAGCAAATCACTCGCTCAACTTTATAACGTATTAAAAAAATCATTGATGCTGTGAAGTTTTCCATAAGGAGGTGTTTATTTAACGTTGATGGAAGGAGTCTCCAGTGTCAGAGGTAAAGCTGTAACTTTTTAACACATCTTCACGACAGAAGAGTTTACGCTTCTTTGTAGTTTCTCAGCAGCTGCATTTTTGTGTCTTAGGAAACTTCAAGAGAGAGAACAAAGAGAAGCTTTTTCCATTAAATGTAACTATAAACGGATAAAAAAAAATGACAGTGATTTTCTAATGTTGGCGGTGAAAGAGGAATGAAACATTGGGGGTGTGCTGTTATGGGAAAATAATCAACCTCTGTGTGGTAACAGTAACTCGGCTTCATCACACCACCGCGTCTTTGATTAGTTTACTGTAACAGCGCTGCACACAGTGTTTTATTCATTACATACTGCTTTAGAGCGGTGGGAGAAACATGATATATTTAAATTTAAGATGTTCTTCATCTGATGTAAATTAAATACAAGAAATGAGGCACAAAGCGAAACATCTGACCCGAATAAATTCCTCAGACGAACAGTGAAGGAGAATGACGCTGTTTCAGCTACTTACAGTACAGCTTACACACAGCAACATTTCTGCACACCAGAAAAACCCTCATTTAACTAACGTTTCATGGATGTCTTGGATTCTTCTTGGATTCTTCTGGCACTCCACTACACTGAAAAAAATCAATCACACTCCATTTTGACCCCTCCGACTTTTCTAAGCACAAGCAGTGAGGGAAATTTCTCATGACTCACTTTCTACAGGCGTGAACCCCGAGTCATTCAACACGTTTACTACGACACTGTGAGGAATAAAAGCACATGGCGCTAAGTCAGAGTGAGACCGATGACACGCTCACAAGGATCTCCTAAACCTTTTATTGTTGTTCTTTTCAAACTACAGTGCAAATGACCTAACGTCACAACAACAGAAGAAGAACACGCTTTACTAACGTTAGCATCGTGCACTCTGATCAGGTGTGGAGTAAAATAAGTGAGAAGATAAAAATCAGACTAGAAACATTTCATCGATACTGATACTATCACTATCAGGTGCTCATTTATTAATACACGTTAAAAAAAATGCTTCGATATCCACAATGATACCTAGTATACGTTGTCATGCTAATAAACAGACGGCACGAAATCAGCAATCTGGACGTATTTTACGATTTATGATCAACAGTATGTTTGTCACAAACGACTTGTAGCCACTATCAACATCGATTACGTACCGAAAAGCATAACAGCGAATTTCACCCATCTATTAATGATATTTCCGGATGAAGGTAAGCAATAAATAGCTAGCTACATTTTTCACACTTGGCTAGCTAGCTAGTTCGTTTAAACCGCGTGCTCACGCAGGTGAAGCAGTGAATTGAGCGTGCAGAGAAACTGTCACACGTGAGAGAGAGAGAGAGAGAGAGAGAGAGAGAGCATTTCACTTCAGCGAGCACTGAGCACTGAGCCACGCCCACTTTTTTCCTCGCTTCCCATTTTTAAAGATCACTGATACTTCTCTGAACGCTCTCTGTTAGAAACAGTGTTTAAACTCCATCACATCTTAAACAAAGCTAAATGAAATGTTCCATGATGCCGCAGGTTACTCGTTTCCGTATCCGTACTGGTACCGATGAGTACCAAAAAACACGTACCTGTACTCGTGGTCTCTTTAGAAGAACCATTTAGGCTCCGTGTGGACCCCAATGAAACAATGTCACAGTTAGGACCTACTGTAAAGTGTCACTGAGAGGACGTTACGGCTATACGAAGGGTTCTTTAAGGGTTCTTTGCTTCCAGAAGAAACCTCTTGCAGCGATCTACTTACGTAGAAACAACCGAATAAACCTTAAAGCGCTTCACTTTTTAAAAATGAGAGTAGGAACTGCCTTTGATCAATTTTCTAAATAAAATATTACCAAGCCATATGTTTACATTCGTTAAGAGGGAGAGATACTGTAAGCATTACTGTAATTCTATACATTACATATAGAATTTTATCATGCAGGAGAGAATTCCTACGTAGTTGTACAATGTTTGCCCCAGATGAAGCTAAAGCAGCCTTATAAATGCTAAGCACCACATGATGGAACACTCGAAGCTCTGAGATTCATCTTTTCCAGAGAGGAAACCATTTGTCAAGCAAGAGGAAGCTGATATTTTGTAAAATAAAGCAGTTACTGACCCCATACTGTCCGCCATCTTGAAACCTGATGCACTGTCAGCTACAGCGTGTCCCAAAAGTCTCCATACAGAGGCGAAATGAACACTTTTTAGCAAAATGTCTTCCAAAATTTTTCATTCTTAGTTTATATTATATATATTTTTTTTTTTTCAGATAGTCTTTAAGAACGCCTTTGACAAAAGAAGGACGTATTGAAATCATTCTCATGGCTGGATCAGGAAGCTGTCACAAGGTTGCAATGGACTATAACAGGAAACACGGCGAGCACATCACACACCACACTGTCGCCAAACTTATTAACAAATTCGAAAAGACTGGAAGTGTTGCAGACCAACCGAGACGTGGACGTCCACGAACATCCACTGATAAAGAGACAACCGACGTGGTGCTGGAATACACAGTCCCTCTGTATGGAGACGCCTGGGACACCCTGTAGGTCAGTCATGCTAACTGACAGTCAGCTAGTCAGCTCTCCAGATGAGAAACATTATATTCAAACCACAAAATCTGACTTCTGATGTTAAATTCTTCAGACCTGGGATTGACTACGCGCAGCGTGACCTCACATTCAACACCAGGAAGAGACAAAGCGATTTCAGCAACAGCCTCAAACAACAAGTGACATATGATCCGAGATTTTCTCAATTCTTTTCAGCTATAATGCAGTAAAGCAATAAATCCAAACGACTCGCTCGAATGATTCCTCGGACCGTTTCTATGGTGCGTGTGGTCCGCCCTTTCTTCAGTTCCCCACTCACACCTTTAGTTCCTACCTGCACTTAGTTCCTTTTTACTGTTTGATGCACAAAAATGGAAGACAAAGGCATTACAAAGAAAAGCATTAAAGGAAGTAGCAGGGATCGTTGGCGCCTCGGGTGAGTGTATGTAGCTAGTACAGTTAGCTGTAAACGGTTTTCACAATGATTAGAGCGTTAATTAATCTGTGTTAGACTATTTAGAGTTAATACTGTTTCTCTTCTGGACTAGAATGAACGCTGGACAGGAGACACACACGAGAGCAAATTGCTAGTATGAATGTGACTTGAGTGCTTTTGATAGCGTTACAACTGACCCCACTCTCCCCTGCAGCACCTCAGAGAACGCAAACAGTAATAACTATTTAGAAGGAGATACTGGAACTCCTCTGAAAGCAAGCCGAACCTCCAGAGAAAACGTGATTAGTGAAGTCCACTCACCTCCGATGTCAGGGCGGAGTTTCTTATCGTACTCCTTCAGGAGGTTGTTCAGGATCTGAGTGGCGTCCATCTCGTTCTTTTTCGGTGACAGCATCTGACTGACGGTCACATCGTCGTACTCCTCGTCTTCAGACGCGATGGTTTGAGAACTACAGGAGACACCACATCTCTTATTATACACATATATATTATACTGTATATCATAAACTACTTCTCACGACTGGGCGTGCTCTGACCAGCAGCAGATACACCATGAAGGGAATAAACCAGTGTGTGTGGTGCTGTTATAAGGGAATAAACCAGTGTGTGTGGTGCTGTTATAGGAAAATAATCAGTGACAAAGTGGCTTTGCTGCTACCACAACAAACTGCTTTATTCCTCTTATACCACAGCAACAATTACAATTCTTTATTTCATAAAGGTCACATTTTTATCCGTTTATAGCTTCATGTTGTGGAATGTCCATGAAAGTGTTCTCACAAATGTTATAGCAGCTATAAACAGTCTTTATTCTCTCTCTTCAAGTTAATAAGACAAAAATAACGCAGCTTGTCACGTTACTGAGAAACCGCAAAGAAGCGTAAACTCCTCTGTGCTGAAGGAAAGGTACAGCTCTACCTCTGACACTGGAGACTCCTTCCATAAACGTGAAATAAACATCTCCTCAACATATCGACGATTTCACACGGTTTTTTAATGTTTCTGCGGAGCATGCGCCGTAACACGTCGCTGCGAATGAGCTGTTACTATAGAAACGATAACGTATTAGAACGAGCGCATGAATATAAACCTGCGCTACTGTCAGAGCTGCTGTTCTTCGTTTTTATGCACAAAAGATCTGGAACATACCATTAAACCTTCGTCATGCTCAGGATATCACATGCTTAAAAGAAAAAGAAATATTTCTCAATTTACTGTTTAACTAGCTTGTATAATTATTATTTCATTCACTATTTATTTCATTAATAATTATTATTTTAGTATTTTATTATGTTCCTTTTTTTCTTTATTTACTTTGAGCTGCATTTTAAATGTATGTAAGGCACTATATTAATATATCGATATTATAATGAATTTTTTATCGATCATTGATAGTGATTGATTTTTTTTTGGACAGAATATGAAGAATGAAGATGTATGAAGATGAAAATTAACTCCAGATGCATTGTGCATTAAATGGACTCAACATGTCTAGGGTTTAAATAGGAGGCATTATTTAGAATTCATTATTATTTCACAATCTAAATTGAGCTTTTTTTTGCCTGAACGACACACACACACACACACACACACACACACAGTATCCCAGTGCTACAGTATGTTGCAGTGTTCAGTGTTAATCCTTTCTGCTCAGTGTCCAAACTTATGAATAATCAATTAAACAGATTTTTAAATGAAAATATAAAATGTAAATTATGAATCACTTCACAGCATTGTGTAATTTGTAATTACTGTAATGCTGCTTTCTAGAATGTCATTCTGAGTGCAAGTCAAATGTATTTACATATATATATATATATATATATATATATATATATATATATACACCAACTTTAGAGGACAAAATTGATGTAGAGAGGTAACATAAAGACTACTGAGATAATGTACATAAAATAAAAATAACATCACATTAATAAAAATAATAATAATAATAATAATAATGATAATATAAATGCTGCATGTCTCTGGTATATCTTTACAAATATTCTACATGAAAACATTGCAAAGTACAAATTAATAGTACAAAAAAATTATTTTTGTTCCAGACTCCAGTGAACTGTTCAATGTTTTTGGTTGCTGTTTTTTTTTTTTTTTTTTTTTTTTTTAGAAAATATATATATTTTTTTCTCCTAATTCAGCTGCATCATGCATCCTTTCTAACCTGCGTACATTTTGTACATATCAAGAATACTGCTATATTTTCCTTCAAAAAAATGATCTTTTCTATCATGGTCATCATCATTAAATATTTTAGATCTGAATGTTATATTTTTTGCTTTTTTGTTACCTATAAATGCATCAGACTTTTTTTTTAAATTCCTGGATGATTTTTTGTCCTTTTTTTTCACTTATTTCAATCGACTTTTTTTTTAATATAAGATATATTCAGGGTAAAAAAAAAAAAAGCAAAAATTCATATGACATGCAGTTTGCTCTTTTCAGTGATGAAAAAATAGATCTAAAGATCTGGATATATTTTTATTTCAGAGAACTGGTGCATGAAAGGGTTAAATAGATAAATAAGTGCACTGCAATGCAATGTAAAGTTTGTGAAGTAACATTTGGAAAGATTGATTTTAATCAGATAATGATGAAATAATTCCTGTTTGGGTTGTGATATGTGATCATGCTGGAATGGGTATTTTTGAGCATCACTTCAGTCAGGTGCAGAAAAATGGGCATCTGATGACTTTCCACACTTCCATGTGATGGAATAATCTCTATAACGCAGGTTTCGAGGTGCTGAGAAATAAAAAAATAAATAATAAATAAAATACACATGCATGCAGGAAGCATTCCAGATCATGTGAAGGCATCAGGATCCAGTCTCAATGCATCACTCAGTGTAAGAGATTAGAGCAGGTGCAAGTTCTGGAGATGGTTCTGCAACTTTAAGGCTATTAAACCGGATTTCTTTGCTTGCGCGCACACACACACACACACACACAGTGGACATGAGAACGCTATCTGGATTCATTGAAAGAAAGAGAGAGAGAGAGAGAGAGAGAGAGAGAGAGAGAGAGAACGCACTTACCATGCATGCAACACGGACAGAAGTACGACATGGAGCAGAAATCTGGCCGACATGTTTAACATTCCGTGTTGCAGCGCAGATTCTGATAAGAAGAAGAAGCAGAAGATGATGAAGATGAAGAAGATGATGAAGAAGAAGTGGCACAGTCTCACAGCCTTTTCCTTCCAAGCACCAACTATGAATCCGAACCCGAACCCGAACCGTGATGAGATCTCCAGGCAGGATTCAGAGAGACATTCCGTGTGTGTGTGTGTGTGTGTGTTTAAGCCTGCTGAAAAGTTGGTGCAGGTGCGGAGGTGAGGATGGCGGTGCGGGAGCAGCGCTGCTGTGCGGGGGAAGTTGCGCCGGCGGACGCGCGCGTGCTGCCGAGGCACAGCGCAACTCCTGCGCGCGCGACAACCTGCCGACCAGGAGCGCCACACAAGCCCCGCCCCTTTCTCCTCATTACGTCATGCCCAGTGAAAACGGGTTGGCACGAACATGTAAGGTGTTGAACCACTGTTCGTTTGTTACAGTGAAAAAAAAAAGAAAAGTAGTAGCAAAAACTGTCTCAGGACAAGAAAATATCTAAACACACTTCAGTTAAAGGTCTGTTTATTTTTAAAAAATGTTCTCAACATTACAAACAAAACGTGTAGAGCATAAAGTGTGAGCCATGACCTCAGCACAAGTGAGAAATCCTGCATGGAGAGCTGTCTTTCATAACCTTCTGCTTGTTCTGTGTTTACAAGACACGCCCCCAGACTCCATGTTATAGACACGCCCCCAGACTCCATGTTATAGACACACGCCCCCAGACTCCATGTTATAGACACATGCCCCCCCCCAGACTCCATGTTATAGACACTTCCCCCCAGACTCCATGTTATAGACACGCCCCCAGACTCCATGTTATAGACACACGCCCCCAGACTCCATGTTATAGACACGCCCCCAGACTCCATGTTATAGACACACGCCCCCAGACTCCATGTTATAGACACGCCCCCAGACTCCATGTTATAGACACGCCCCCAGACTCCATGTTATAGACACGCCCCCTAGACTCCATGTTATAGACACACCCCCAGACTCCATGTTATAGACACGCCCCCAGACTCCATGTTATAGACACTTCCCCCCAGACTCCATGTTATAGACACGCCCCCAGACTCCATGTTATAGACACGCCCCCAGACTCCATGTTATAGACACACGCCCCCAGACTCCATGTTATAGACACGCCCCCTAGACTCCATGTTATAGACACACCCCCAGACTCCATGTTATAGACACGCCCCCAGACTCCATGTTATAGACACGCCCCCAGACTCCATGTAATAGACACGCCCCCAGACTCCATGTTATAGACATGCCCCCAAACTCCATGTTATAGACACTTCCCCCCAGACTCCATTTTATAGACACGCCCCCAGACTCCATGTTATAGACACTTCCCCTCAGACTCCATGTTATAGACACGCCCCCAGACTCCATGTTATAGACACGCCCCCAGACTCCATGTTATAGACACGCCCCCAGACTCCATGTTATAGACACGCCCCCTAGACTCCATGTTATAGACACTTCCCCCCAGACTCCATGTTATAGACACGCCCCCAGACTCCATGTTATAGACACGCCCCCAGACTCCATGTTATAGACACACGCCCCCAGACTCCATGTTATAGACACGCCCCCTAGACTCCATGTTATAGACACACCCCCAGACTCCATGTTATAGACACGCCCCCAGACTCCATGTTATAGACACGCCCCCAGACTCCATGTAATAGACACGCCCCCAGACTCCATGTTATAGACACGCCCCCAAACTCCATGTTATAGACACTTCCCCCCAGACTCCATTTTATAGACACGCCCCCAGACTCCATGTTATAGACACGCCCCCAGACTCCATTTTATAGACACGCCCCCAGACTCCATGTTATAGACACTTCCCCTCAGACTCCATGTTATAGACACACGCCCCCAGACTCCATGTTATAGACACTTCCCCCCAGACTCCATGTTATAGACACTTCCCCCCAAACTCCATGTTATAGACACTTCCCCCCAGACTCCATTTTATAGACACGCCCCCAGACTCCATGTTATAGACACTTCCCCTCAGACTCCATGTTGTAGACACTTCCCCCCAGATTCCATGTTATAGACACGCCCCCAGACTCCATGTTATAGACACGCCCCCAGACTCCATGTTATAGACACGCCCCCAGACTCCATGTTATAGACACGCCCCCAGACTCCATGTTATAGACACGCCCCCAGACTCCGCCCCATCTCAGTTTGTTGGGAAAGAAAAAACATGGTGAGAAACCTCCAGTACAGGAAGATACATTTACAAAAAATTATGATGTGCTGCAGTTTCTGGGGCGGAGCTTTGTGTACAGTTGCAGGAATGGGGGGCGGGGTCAAATCCTATTCAGCTCCACCTATTTAGCCATAAGAGACCGAATCTTCACAAAGTCTTTCATAACGCACCTTTAACAACCTTACACAAGCTACAAATTACACTTCCATCTTTAACGCTTATTTACATGCATGCGCTAATGATCTGACTCTAAACTAGCCGAGAGGGATTGGATAGTTGGATAGTGATGCGCAACCCGCGGCTCTGAAGGCGATCTTTCACCCGGCGCTGCTCATGACGCCACAGTGCGCTGATTTTATTTACATATATTTATTACTTTAAAGAACAGCTAAACTAAGTGCAGGAGGAATTCCTGCTACATTTCATACAAAGCGATATCAAAGTGTTAACAATCCATTCAACTGAAAGAAAAAAAGCGTTTAAGACGTTTCCCAGCATAGGCTTGTGCAGTGGTCTGAGCGGAGTGTGAAATGTTTTCATAGTAATCTACAGTGATTACCATCATTAACCCCGGATCACAAAGGTGTGCTGAAGGAACGCTTCTTCTGAGTGAGCGAATTTAACACTCGGGATTTTGATGCGTCTTCACATGTCAGTGTGTGAACTTGAAAATGGAGTTAATTCATTTTAAATTATTATGTAGAGCAAAAATGTGACACACCTGAGAACCCTGAGATCTTAACCCTGGCTGAAAGCACTCACTCTTTGTACCTTTCACTCCTCTTCAGTAAACGCTTTGGGATCTGGAGTGTATCCCTGGAAGACTGATGCAGGACACCGTGCACACACACACACACACACACACACACACACATACACATTCACATCTAAAGGCAACTTAGAGGCACTAATCCGCCGACTGGCTTGTTTCTGGGAGGTGGGAGGAAACCGGAGAACCCGGAGGAGACCCGAGCTCAGGATCGAACTCTGGAGCCTTAGAGGCAGTAATGATTTTGTACCTTCAGGAAAAGAGCTTTAGATCTAGATCTGGATTGGAATCTATTTGGTCTGGGCCTCTCGGGGAACCCTTTAAGCTGATAAGATCGTAAGTAAAACGCCACAGCAGAACGTTTACCTTTTTTTCTTTTAATGATTCGATCTAAAAGGTAGCAACCGTTAAACATTCCTTAAATCCTTACACATCGGGGATTCCTGAATAAATCCCCTTTAAGAAGCTAGAACCTTCTTTTTTTCCTTCTCAAAAACTTGAATGCGTTGTTGGCAAGATGGAACCTTTTTTCTGAGCATGTTCTCTACGTAGACAACAAATTGAACAATGATTCTAGATTTAAAGTTTTTTTAAAGGTAGAAAAGATTCATGAAGCATCTGTTTCTTTTTTTTTTTTCAGGAAGTACGAACACTTCAGGGTTCTTAAGTTTGTGGAACCATCATTTCAACCAGCGCCACACCCGAGTGACCTGAAAGATACCGTTACTGCGCTGCAGCTCCGTGTTTAATCCATTCAACAATGCACAAATAACATAAATAATCCAGGAGCCGACATTTAATGAGCTTTAAAAGTAGCTGCTTTTCAGAAAAAGGGGACTAGAGATCTACCTGGAATCTCTTTTCTCAGGAATATGAATAGAGCATAAGCCACTTTTGAAACTCATCAAAAGTCCAATAAGTAATTGGATTATTTACATTTTTGGGGAATAAAAACGTACATTTAGGTACACGCATAGAAAAAACGTTCCATGTAGCATCCTAAAGGATTATAAGATGCCTAGAACACACACGAATTTTCTAAAAATACAGCTTTTGTGCTCCATTAAGCTCCATGAAAGCGAGGCATGTATTTTCCGCTGTACAGTACAGACTGAGCATGAGGGCTGCTATTCATTAGGAAGCTGGAGGCTACAGATTCGTGCTGATCAGCGTGATGGTGCTGCTGATTGTTGCACATCGATTACGCGGCGCTCCTGAACACTGCGCCACCCTGATGCGTGGAGTACCGAGGTGCTGTCGAGCGTCGCTGCTGTTTTTCTTCATGTGCATGCATGCGTGCGTGTGTGTGTGTGTGTGTGTGCGTGCGTGTGTGTTGTGCTAAGGGGGAACACATGCAGCTTCTCGCCCACGCACCTGCACACACAGAAAAACACAGCTCGAGCTCTTCCTCCAAGCAAAAACACACAACCTGTGAGCAGAAACGCTGACAAACACAACACGCAATTTTACTTCACACAACCACAAACATGAGTGTGAAAGGAAATTTAAAAATGTTTTAAAAAACACCAACTCCAGGCCCTTGTGTGTGTGTGTGTGTGTGTGTGTGTGTGTGAGTTGGGAATAACATCCAGCTCTGCTCCAGGCCACATGCATGACACACTATCCTCTTGTGGCTGATTGCAGTAATGCAGACACTAAAATGTGGAATTTTTCCACTCGGGACTCGTGTGTGTGTGTGTGTCGGTGTGTGTGTCTGTATCCGCTAATAACCATACAGCTAGTGTGCTTTTAGCCTGACCCAGCGTGAGCTTCAACTTATTACTCATTATTCCAGATCATTCTACAGTGCAATGAAATATAAAATAATATGATTTACAGAAAAAAAAATACTAATAATTAATTAATTCATTAATTTTCACCACCCAGAATGCCAACTTTACGTCTCAGCTGCTTGTCTCAAGCCTTTTTGCTTCTTATACAATAAAACATGGTGCAAATACAGTATCATCTCCCACAACCTTCCACATAAATAAATAAATAAATACAGTAAATATATGTTTATGTATATTTATTTATTTACAGGACAGCACATTTTATTCACTCAACAATTCATTCTATCAATTTCATTAATTGCTTTTTTTTTCCAAATTCATTCATTCATTCTTTCTTTCTTTCTTTCTTTCTTTATTAATTGATTGGGTATTACATTTTATTTATGACATGAGTGATGCTGAGTGACGTGAGTAATGATGTCTGATGCGGAGTGATGTGGAGTGACGTGAGTGATGCTGAGTGACGTGAGTGATGCTGAGTGATGCTGAGTGACGTGAGTAATGATGAGTGATGCTGAGTGACGGGAGTGATGCTGAGTGACGTGAGTAATGATGAGTGATGTGGAGTGACGTGAGTGATGCTGAGTGACGTGAGTGATGCTGAGTGACGTGAGTAATGATGAGTGATGTGGAGTGACGTGAGTGATGCTGAGTGACGTGAGTGACGTGAGTGACGCTGAGTAATGATGAATGATGCTGAGTGACGTGAGTGATGATGAGTGATGCGGAGTGATGCTGAGTGACGTGAGTGATGCTGAGTGACGTGAGTGACGCTGAGTAATGATGAATGATGCTGAGTGACGTGAGTAATGATGAGTGATGCGGAGTGATGCTGAGTGACGTGAGTGATGCTGAGTGACGTGAGTGATGCTGAGTGATGTGAGTGATGCTGAGTGACGTGAGTGATGCGGAGTGACGTGAGTGATGCGGAGTGATGTGAGTGATGCTGAGTGACGTGAGTGATGCGGAGTGACGTGAGTAATGATGAATGATGTGGAGTGATGTGAGTGATGCTGAGTGACGTGAGTAATGATGAGTGATGCGGAGTGACGTGGAGTGACGTGAGTGATGCTGAGTGACGTGAGTGACGTGAGTAATGATGAGCGATGTGAGTGACGTGAGTGACGATGAGTGATACGGAGTGATGCGGAGTGACGTGAGTGATGCTGAGTGACGTGAGTGACGTGACTAATGATGAGCGATGTGAGTGACGTGAGTAACGATGAGTGATACGGAGTGATGCTGAGTGACGTGAGTGATGATGAGTGATGTGGAGTGACGGGAGTGATGCGGAGTGACGTGAGTGATGATGAGTGATGTGGAGTGACGTGAGTGATGCGGAGTGACGTGAGTGATCTACTGTACTGAAGAGGCCCAGCAGGAGACCAGCTGTTCTCCGGGATTTAAAGCGAGGAAGGTCCAGTGCTGTTCCTCAGAGAGAGATGTTTGGTGTGTAACTGAACTCTAAGCTCTTATTTTAGCTTCTCTGAAAGCATTTCTCCATTTTACACCATTACAGACTCTGCAGTAACAACAGTTCAGGTTAGTGACCTTTGACCCCAGTGTGTACTTGCTGTATCCTTTTTCCTTCAGTGTGCCTTGTGTTTGGTCATTGTTTTAAAAACAAAAATGATATTTGGCCAGCTATATGACCATGTCTCCAAGCGTTTTATTCCTCCCATGCTACAGCACTTTGCTAACGATTATAATGTTTTATCTATTAAACAATACTTTTATCCATTTATAGTTACATTTAACACTGTGGAATATCTATGAAGTGAGTTAGTTCCTGTTGTCACTTACGTTATAGCAGCTATAAACACTCGCAGCTTGTCATGTTGTCTTTTCTCAGTGCAGTGATGCTTTAGTATACTAATCACAAACACAGTGCTGTGCATAAGTATTCACTCCCCTGAACTTTGCTGCATTTTGTAGTGAACTGAAATAGACTTCATTGTGATTTTTATCATTCGATGTACGGAATATTTCTAACTTTTGAAAGTGGAAAATATTTTCTAATATTTGTGACACAAATGTTCATTAAACAAAAACAAAAACAGATGTTTTGCCCTGTTCCTGGGGCAAAACTAGTTAGACTTTGACTGCAGCTGCTTTGAACATCTGGATCCTGATATTTTTCCCCAATCTTTTTTTGGGAAAAAAAAAAAAATTCTTTAAATTTGTTACTTATCAGAAAAACAAAATAACACCAATATATCAGTCAACATATCAGGCATGAGTTTTATTGCTTGAGACATATTACATGACAAATGTACATCACTGAAATAATTGTTAGTTTTAAAAAGAAGAACAAAAAAAACAACACAATCCTGTGCAACCGAATGAACCATCCTTATTTTCCCCGAGAGCTCGTCACTCATTCTTCCTGTTAACGACATCCGCTTCTCCTTGAACAGCATTCACATAGCAATAATAATTCCATTAAATTCATAATGTAATGATTTCAGTACAATCGTGGAACCTTTTCACGTTCACATCAGCACTTAACCTCACAGCACAGTGTGTGTGTGTGTGTGTGTGTGGGATTGTGTTATTATAACAGACGTGTAATAAGAGGTTATAAACCTGAATTAAAGTTGTAGGGTGTGAATCAGACACATGTGTTTCAATCACTTCCTCCCTGGCCTCTACCTATCTATCTATCTATCTATCTATCTATCTATCTATCTATCTATCTATCAGCACAAAAGTGATAGAGGGGCTTTTACTTTTTTTGATGGGAAATCGAACTTCATAATCTGACGTATATAGAAGTCTAGTCATGAGTGGACAAATCAGTATCCTGGAACAGATTTCACGTCCAGGTTCTTCTTTTTTTTTTTAAACGCTAGTTGCCTGAACTACAAAAACCTTACTCCTTACTGACGTTCACAAACTAAACGTTTTGATTTCCAGGGTGTGTTTAAAATGTAATACGCTCCATGGTGATGTGATGCACCTCGATGCAGTAAATGTAGCACACGCCACTCTTCCTGAATCCCACCGCCTGCTGCACTACACACATTGGCTTTTACTAGCTGGATTAACTAGCATGAACGCACCGGGGATGATCTTCGCGAAATCTCTAAATCAGGAACATGCAAGTACACTAAAAAAGTTGACCTTGGACAGAAATAATATGCTGTAACATTTTTTTTTTTCAGTTCAGCAAAATTAAAACAAAATGTTTGTTTACTGTGGCAAGTTGGTAGAATTAAAAAAAAAAGTTTTCATTTATTTATTCAATGTATTTGGAAACACTGAAGATACCAAGCGAAATAAAATCGAATGTAAAACTGTCATGTAGACTGACTGTCCTGTTTACTACACAATGTCACCTAAAGGTTAAACATGCTGAGAAAAAATAAAGACGCTAGCCTGACTAATAGACGAATATCTAGATGAATATCTTTTAAGAGTGATGCAGGAACAGAACAGCACACCTCCTAGCCGAAACGTTTTGATGATGCCACAAACACACTGTGCTCTATTAGAAACTTTGTTAGAAACATAACACAATATGTTATCACATTACGTTAGTTTCCACTTTTTAGCCTCGTCAGTTTGGTTTCCGGGGAAAAACCTGAGACTGGGCAGGACTCTGGAGCTTCGACCTTGTGGGTTAGCTAATAAATACATGATTCGTCCACCCGTGCTAGCGGAGCTACTGTTTCTGATTTGGCGTGGAAAACAGCATTCATGCACAGCGGCACCTGTTAGTATTTTATATCAGCATTGCTGTAGGTTGAGAGAATCTCACGCAAATGTCAAACACGTTTCAATCAGCAGAAACAAACAGGTCACTGAGAGAATCTGTCTCAAACCCTACTGAAGATATTCTCCGAACCAAGTCCAGAAAAGGCGTCTTTTTTTTAATTTAAGATTTCACACCCAGAATTAACACATCATTAACACTGAGTGCTGCGGAGTTGCTAATATTTTTTAGCCTGAAGGGACTGGAGACGTAATTGACATTTAATCTGAGGCAGTTGCACAGTGTGTGTCCGAGCTGCTGTATGTTATACAGAATTAATCAGCTTTATTAAGACTTTACTTTACATTTGTTAGACCAAATTTGTGCCCCTCTATCTATCTATCTATCTATCTATCTATCACTAAGTGCAAAAGTTTGCATCCCCTTAGGAGAAAATGAAGAAGATTTACAGCCACGAGACTTGTAGTATTTTTGGTCAAACTTGGATGTCTTGGCTGATTTCTTTGCCTCTTTCTCATCCACTGAACAGCTTTTTTTCTTTTTTTTTTTTTTTTGGATCCTCTTGGTTCCTTAGATATTCACTCACTTTTAATTTTCACCTTGTTCCAGGACTTATATATACAGTATATACAGTACTGTGCAAAAGTCTTAGGCACATGCAAAGAAATGTAGAGATGCCTTCAAAATATAATGAAATTAAATGTTTCTACATTAAAAAAAATCCTATAAAGAGCAGTAAACAGTAATAAATGAAACAAAGTCAATATTTAATGTGACGATCCTTCACTTTAAATAAATAAAGCAGTATCTGAGGTGCAGTGTGTACAGTTTTATAAGGAAATGAGCTGGAAGTGTTACTGAGCATCTTGCAGAAGCAGCCACAGTTCTTCTGGAGACTTTGACTGTCGACTCGCTTCTTATTTCTGCAGCGAAACCCAGCAGCCTTCATTATGTTTTTATCTGAAAAGTGTCTCTTATGGAATCTGCTGCTTTCTTTACTGACATACAAACATTTTTCTGGAACATTTCATTTTGTGCTGGAAAACTAATGTTTGGATTTAAAATATTTTTGTACTGAAGTACAGGCTGCTAAAGACTTTTGCACAGTACTGTATGACCTTTTTCTTTATGCCATTCAAAAACAATGGAGGGGGTACAAACTTTTGCTCCCTAACTAATACTCACTATCACTTTTTTTTCCATTGTTTGTTTCTTTTCTCAATCTGCCATTATGCCAGTAACCAGTTCTCTCTCTCTCTCTCTCTCTCTCTCTCTCTCTCTCTCTCTCTATCTTTTCTTAGTTTCTTTTTTTTCTCTTTAAAAACTCCTTCTTGTCTCTGTCACACAAAACACACACATTTTTTTTTTCATCTCCGCTCTTCTCTTGTTCAGGCTCAGGGTCACTTCTGGTTGAATATGTATTTTGTTTACTCTAAACATCTTTTCATTCTTCCTTTCTAACTCTGATGGAAACTGGTGTCGATTCGTTTCCATGGTAGCACGAAGGGAAAAAAAAATCAAGCCTTTCTTTTAAAGAATGTCAACAAATTATGGCTTCTGAAAAGCTCTCTGCGTGCTGTGCTCCAGCAAGCCGCAACGTCTTAATGATAAATAAGTTTATAAGCGATTCATATCACTACAATGTAAAAAGATTATGTAGAAGCAAAGCTACACACTAAGAGGATTGACGAGAGGATGTGGTGGGAGGAAAGAAATGCAGAAATGCAGAAATGCTCGCGTTTGCGTTTCTGTAGCTGCACGTTCTTTAGCATAGCATCGTAGCACAACGTTTATTTCTCTCGGACATTAAAGCGAAAGCACACGCAGCCTATATACAAGTGATTTTGAAAGTCATAACTGCAACCCGACCTCCTTTACTCCACATACTGCGAGTATTAAAGAGCAAAAGTTATAAAAGCTGCCACTAGACGGCGCAATGCAAAGGTTCAGCCCAGTACTTCAAAATGGCTTCAAGCTCTATATAACAAATAGACTCAAAAGTTGGTTTAAAAAGCGATCTTTTTTTTTTTCTTCTTTTTTTAGTGCACTCTCTGAAAGAAGGCAACACTTTTAGCATGGCTAATCGTCTGCTTTGCCTCGGCACTCGCAGCTCCGAAATGCTCAAGCGACAACTTAAACACCAGAAGCTTCGAGCTCATTCATACAAAAGCGATATATTTCAATATAAGCATTTCAATACCAATAGAATAGAAAATTCTTTTTGCATAGCATTTGGCATTTCTGACTTCGTGATGATTTACATATACAGTGCCTTGCATAAGTATTCACCCCTCCTGAACGTTTTCACCTGTCGTAACGTTTAAATATGGAACTGAAATGGACTTAATTGGGATTTTATGCCATGAATCTACACAAAAGGGCCCATAATATTGAAATGGAGGTGAAATCAATAGGATGCAAAATTATTTACAAATAAAAATATAAAAGTTGTGATTGCATAAGTATTCACACACACCCCTCTCTGTCAGACGTGACATAATTATTTGAATGGAGTTGGCATGTGTGCAAGTAAAGTGTCATGTGATCTCAGTGTAAATACACCTGTTCCTGGGAGACCCGAAAGTCTTACCGAGAACATATCTAAACGAACAGCATCATGAAAACCAAGATCACATTTTTTTTAACATCCCGCGCAGCCACATTAAGTCCACTACTATGTCAGAGAAACAAACCAAGAGGCTGAGGGTGACTCTGAAGCTGAGACAGGAGAAGCTCTTCACAGGACAACCACAGCTCCACAAAACTGGGCTGTACGGAGGAGTGGTCAGCTGCGTGACTCATCTTGGTGGTCATCTTGGTGACTCAGTAAACATGTAGAAAAGGTTCTCTAGTCTGAGGAGACAAGGATTGAAGATTTTGGCCTTGACACAAAGTGCTTTGTTTGGCAGAAACCCAACACCGCTCATCATCCTGAGAACATCGTGCCTACTGTGAAGCATGGGGGTGGTAGCATCTTGTTCTTAGGAGGCCTTTCATCATGGGGGACTAGGAAACTGGTCAGGGCTGAGGGGTAGGGTTAGGGTTAGGAGCAATCCTAGAAGAAAACCTGTTCTAGTCTACAAGAGACTTAAGACTGGGGCGGAGCTTCACCTTGTAACTGGACAACGACTCTGAGTAAACTGACAGAGCTTCACTGGAGTGGTTCCAAAACCAAGAACCTGAATGTTCTAGATCATCCCAGTCAGCGCCCAGACCCAGGTCGGATTGAGAATCTGTGGCTGTTGATGAATACTTATGAAATCAACAAATGTATGCTTTTTTTTAGACATATTATGGAAATTAAATGGCAGTTTAGTACAAATCAGTTCCACTTTAGTACACTACAGAATGCAGAAAAGTCCATGGGGGTGAATACTTATGCAAGGCACTGTAACAGACCAATAAGCTCATGTAGATGCCAAATGCATATTCTTCTTCATATTTTGTCATATTTGAAAGTCGCAAACTGAGCTATCGTGATTGAAACCCTTGTTCGCGTGGAGTACGTTAAGATTTCGTAAGGGAAATTTAACAATCTTCTCTGAAATCCTAATAGAAGAGTAATATACAGTAGAAAGTCAAGGCAGACATGGCAATAAGACGGTGTTCCTGCAGAGCTTCGAACTGATCATGCAATCTCTGAGAACGAAAATAAAAATAAAAATAAAAATAAATAGAGGGGAGTGCAGGAGAGATGTGATAATAATCTGATAATGATAATGCGATGGTGGACATTGGGTGTTTTTTCCTTCCAGTTTATTAAGAATGGCAAGAAAAAAGGGATAAAAAAAGAAGGAAGGGGACGAATGCGAGAACTTTCTATGTAGGCGAAACTGCTCCTTTAATCACCGGTTCCCTGTTGAGGTACGTGGCCCAGTAGACCAGGTTGAAGGTACCGAAGAGGACGGGGAACACTATCCGGGACATCTTGTCGATCTTGCTGACGCTGTTGTACGTTTTCTTGGGGTCTGGCGTGGACTTGCTCTCGGAGCTCTTCATCTGCACGGTGGTGCTGTTGGAGATGGTGGCGATGGCGGAGTCTTTGGTGATGTTGGCCGTGAAGTTCATGCCGGTGGAGCACGTGTTGTTGGGTTTCTTGGACAGCGCCAGCGGGTCTTTTTTCTGCAAAATAAAGTGACATTTTGGTTTGTTAGATCTGACAGTGACCTATAAAGACGAAGAGTGAGCTAGATGATGCGACAGCGCCGGCGTGATCGGAGATAATGAAACGGCTTGAAGGTCATGGCCTGCTTGTTAACAGAGATCCAGTTCTGATTGACACACAACAGGCATTACACAGTGACACCACGGAGAGAGAAGAAGAACTCCGCATTCTGATTGGTCCATAACAGCAGCTCAGACAGTATAGTGCAGGTTTCTATTAATGCGCTAGTTTTAATGCGCTCGCTTTTACAGCAGACGCTCCACTATAGAAACGGATTTAAAAACATGTACAATCATCTAACATGGTGAAGTTTCCAGTGGAAGGAGTCTCCAGTGTCACTTTATGGTTGCTTGGTAACACGACAAGCTGCGTTTTTTAATTTCAAGAGAGAGAAAAAAGAGTGGCTGGTGAGGGAACGACTGTTTATAGCTGCTATAACGTAAGAGAGAACAGGAATATTATAAACAAATAAAAATGTCATTCTTGTTATTCTGGTATAAGATGAATAAAACACTTCAAGTCGTGCAGTTAGAGGAAAACAATCAACGTCAGAGTGGTAACAGTAACTCCTCATCTTCACACCACTCTGTCGGTCTGTATTATACTTTAACATCATCACACAAATGCTAGGTATTTATTTTTAAATCCTCATTCTGCTTGTCTTGTTTGCACACACACACACACACACACACACACACCGCACACCCATTTGCGAACTCCATTATCCATTCAAACCAGCTTTGCTTATTACTAATGCACTAATTTGGGAATGTTCTGCAGAAAACATTACATTCGAAAAGCTCAGCTGGGATCTTATTTTATTTCTCGAACACTTTTACCAACACACACTGTCACAAAACAGAATGAAATCCGCATGTAGATTTTTTTCTCTAATGAGCAATCCAGAGGTGACCGTAGTGAGAAAACACTCCCTGAAGAACCCGTGAGAGGAATCAGACTCAAAAGGGAACCTGTCGTCTTCTGGGAAACACAACAGTCCTTCCCTCACTAGCCTCTCTTCTCAAAAAAAAAAAAAATACACACAGCTTGTCATGTTCCGGGAAACTGCAAAGCGTAACCCCGTCCTGAAGATGTCAGAAAACAGAGCACTGACACTGGAGACTCCTTCCGTAAATGTTAAACAAACGTCTCCTTACAGAAAACTTTATATCTTCAAATCAATGACTACACGCAGTTTTTAATCCTTTTATAAAGTGACGTGTCCGCTGTACACGTCCCTGTTACTATAGAAACAATACCGAGAATACCGAAAATGTTAGAACGAGCGCGTTGTTAAAGAAATTAATCGACACCTTCTGACCAATCAGAATCCAGAATTCTTTAGTGTGTATTGCAGTTGTTACGGAGGTGTAGAAAACGGTGTGTTCTGATTGTAAATACAGAGACGCAGCAGAGCGAAAGTATCCAGCTGAAGCTCTGTGAGATTGTTAGTGGCCAGTGCTCTCAGGGGTCAGAGGTCAGGGGTCAGGGTGCTGAAGGTGCTGAGGGTGGTGAGGGAGTTGTGTGAGTGGAAAGCGATGGATATTGAGCTGGAGAAAGGAATCGATCGTCCTCCTGTTTTAACGCCTCAGCATCACACCTGTTCGTCTTCATCTTGTCCTTCATCATCTCCCGTGTCACCGGACTTTGCGCATGGATCCGCTCACACTACACGAGGTCTTTCTCCGCCAGCGCAAAACAAACAAGCAAACAAGCAAACAGAAGTGAGGCTAATGGGAAAAAATGGCCCGTGGAGCGCGGCACGGCTCGAGGTCTGTCTGCGGAAACACGGCGGGACTGTGAGAATACGCTCGGACTTTTCTTACAGCGATGCTCAAAGCCCAGACGTGACCTTCAGAAGATCCTCCGCAAACAAAAACAAGCAAACGGACCGCCGCAGAGAGAAAGTACCACTTATACAAGCAGATACACGACGCACGGCGTTTATAAAGTGGTGTAATTAATCTGACTTTGATTTGAATCAACGTTAATAACATCTTCAGTGGAATTCAGTTTACCTTTAATGACTAAAATTATTAGAAAAACTCAAATATCAAAATCAACATTTTTACTTCCATTTTTACTTCCATCCATTATAATTGTTTATTTATTAAAGAACCATACACTGTACCTATTATCCGTTTATAGTTGCACTTAATGTCGTGGATGAGCTGTGAAATGTTTTTTTTTTTACAGTGTTTCTTTTATTTCTTCTTTTCTTATTCTGTAAAATGAATTTAAAGAAATAAGTCCTGCTGGTTGTCTCTAGGTTGGGTTAGATTGTTCTAAAAAAAAATTTTTTTTTAAATCACCATTACTTTCTATAGCACATCATACATTTCAGTCTCTATAGGTTTCTTCTAAATCACCTCATAGCCAAGTAGTACTTAGTTATTTACACCTAAAGTGGGTTAATGTTGCAAAGATGAGATGTAGTTTAGCATTTAGACAAAGGTATTTAAATAAAGCTATAACGCTGTACTTTCACCATTCGAACGCACCACTGCTCAGTTTCTTTATTATTGAAAAAAAGGTGTATAATGTATAATGTGAAAGAAGAAAGTAGAGAGAAGGTGAAATAAAAGGCTGCTTTAAACTGCACTGAAATGATTTCATTCCTAAACTGGTATAATTGGTATAATGGTGCTAAATGATATAAATACAGAGAGAACGGAGTAGTGCAATTTAGTCATGTGATTTCTCTGGAGACTGGAGGTGATGGATGAAATTGGTGGCCTGAAGTCTTTTTCACAGCTGATATCCTTCCACAGCTCCAATTACAGCCTCCTAATTGCTGGGTGTGTAAGTGATGATCGATGTCGGGGACGTGAAGGAAAACAAAACCTGTTTCAGGAGGAACATGGCGGAATCGTCTTTTCTGATTCTCCAGTAATCGAGGTCAGGAGTGCATAATGTCAGCTTAATAAGCAAGTTAAAGATACGAGGTACGAATCAGGCTCCATTTGAAGGTAAAGTGTCGTCCAACCAAAAGTATTATTATAAAATTGACAGAAATGATCTCCTCTGTAAAACTGCCATCCTCCTCTTTTATTTTCTTTGGAGAGGGCCGAGAGATTTAGTTCTGCATCTCGCTCAGCTAGCTGTCTTAAAAATCAGTGTTAAAATAGTCACGATTTATTCGTCTAAAAACATCCAGAAGATGAATATACAGTACTATGATTGGGCAATAGAAAGATTTTAAACAAACAATCAAACAAACAAACAAACAAATAAATAAATAGTTATTCCAAACATCAGTCAGACAGCAGCAACATTTCTACTTCGCTCCACAAGGTGGCGATGATGTGCTCCTTTTACTCCACTAAATTTGTTTGTTTGTTCGTTTGTTTGTTTGCTTCTTTCTCTCTTTCTTTCTCTTTGTCCATTTTCATTTCAACACAATAGATCTGTTTCGGATGAAATTGTTTTTTTGGGACTGTATTTATTTGTTTGTTTGTTTGGTTGGTTGGTTGGTTGGTTGGTTGTTTTCTTTCTGTGTTTGTTTGTCTCTTTGTAGCTCATTTAAACATATATTTTTAAGTAATTGCCCAGCAATGGTAGTTATTTAGATATGTAGTTATTTGTTTGTTTGTTTGTTTGTTTACTTGCTTGTTTGTTTCTTTTTGTCTATTTTAATTTCAATGCGGTGGACCTGTATTCGGACAGATTTAAATATATATATTTTAAAGTAACTGCCCACTAATTAGCATATGTTATTTGTTTGTTTCTTTCTTTTTCGAATTTCAACACAGTGAACCTATTTCTTATGGAATCATTTTTTGGGACTGTTTGTTTGTTTGTTTGTTTGTTTAAATTATTAGATTGGAATTATTAGAATCCCTTGTAGCTCTTTTAAATATATATTTGAAAAGTAGATGCCTATCTATCAGGATACCTTTTTTTAATGGACCAGGAGTCTTTTTTTCTTTCTTTATAAAATACTTCATAAAGAACTAGCTCAAAAGTGCTTGTTATAATGATTAATGGTCGACACACTGCTGAGAAACTCCAGCAGTTACTTCATTAACGTGAAAAAAAAAAACACCCACACAATGATGCTCGTGTGCAGCAGTAACTGGATCATGTGACGTTCTTTAGTCCTGCACTCGAGTCATGAACTCTTAAAGATTTCCTGGTTTATGTTGATATCAGTAAAATGGCACTCACTTTGGGCTGTTGCGCCTCCATGGCTTTCTTGCCGTCCCACGCCCAGCTGCGTTTGGTGAAGTAGTTGACGGTAGCGAACTCGATGAGGGCGGAGAAGACGAAGGCGTAACACACGGCGATGAACCAGTCCATGGCTGTAGCGTAGGCCACTTTGGGCAGCGAGTTTCGGGCGCTGATGCTCAGCGTGGTCATGGTCAACACTGTAGTCACTCCTGAGCGGAGTAATGAAAAAGGATTAAAGGTGCGGTAGGTAACTTTAGAAAGTGTTTTTAGACTTGTAATAATCATATAACCTTAAAAACACCTTTAAAAAAATAGATATTGTATATATATTTTTGTATACTACTGTGGTCACATCTGACTGGAAAGCAAGAGCAGAAGAATAAAGAAAAAAATTTAAAGGTGTAGTATGTCATTTAAAAAAGTGTTTCTGGACCGGTAATAATCATACTATTCCAAAGACACCTTTAAAACTTTTGATATTTTATATATTGCACAATACTGTGGCCACCTGATTGGGGAAAAATGACCAGAATAATAATAATAATAAAAATTAAAAAAAAAAAAAGATTAAAGGTGCGGTATGTAATTTTTAAAATTGGTTTTAGACATGTAGTAATGAAATAATCTCAAAAACACCTTTATAAATGAGATTATTTTATATATTGCTCAACACTGTGGCCACACCTGAGTGGAAAACAGGAGAGGAAGAATAATGAAGAAAGATTAAAGGTGCACTAAGTAGGTAATTTTAGAAAGTGTTTTTTAGACTCGTAATAATCATAGAATCTCATAAACACATTACACTGATATATTTTTTATATATTATTATATATTTATATATATGCCATGCAGTGGAGCTAGCCATTTTTTTTGTTTGTTTGTTTGTTTTATGTTTTTCTGGCCTCAAATAAGCTCCGCCCCAACTCACAATGCTGATCAATGCTGCTCGGTCCTGCCCCTTTTTCAATCTGTATGAACTATAAATGGGGTTGCAATTCACCTCTCAGCCAGCAGAGGGCTGCAAAATTATAAACTTTAAATTACACCGTAAAATATTATATATATTAACATAAGGCTAGCTGATTTGCTAGCATACTTGGGTACTTTTAATATTAATAATTAGCATAACACCAGCTACTTTGCTAGAACCTTGCTAGTTTTACCTGGAGCTAGTAAACCTGGCTAGTAGTTACTGGCTAGTCAAGTTTGCTAGCTTATAATTAGATCATTTCTAGCCTAATATTAGAAGATTGCTAGCAGGATTTCTGGCTACAGAACACGAGTGAGAGATGTTATTACCCAATAGGACATTTACACACTTTGGTGTTGGGTATTTGTTTTACACAACTAATAGTTGCGCCACTTAGCAACTATGGATAATGATTTTAATGACAGATTATAATAATTAGCTTGCTAGTGAGCTTGGTCACACAAGATGTTTTAGCTAATGTTAGCTTGCTAAAATGTCAGATCGCTAACAAGCTTAGCGAATGTGACAGAACTTTATGCTAATCATCACTACATCAAGCCAAAAAGGTGAAAGGAAATGCTAACGGTGATGTATGATTTAGTTTGTGACTGGCTGATCACATTTCTTTGAAGCCCCTCCCCTTTTTAACTCAGGAAATAACTTGGACTTGTCACAGAACTACCCAGGAGCTGTAGAGCTAATTCAAGAAGCTTCATCTTGAGCTAATTAGCTCTTCATTCCATCCTTCTGCGCCAGTCAATTCTGATTTCCATTTTGATGAGCGTTATCGATGTATTAATCTTTAAATTAATTAACAGCCGAGGAGAGCGCCGGCAGAATTCCCGAAGGAAACTCGAGCTCTGTGGAAAAGCAGCTTTACTGTAACGCCCTCTTTGGGAGTACAGAGTGGGTCGTAAAGTCGTCACTGACCAAACACCGTCCTCGCAGGGACGGACTCCCGATTCAGCCAGAAGGAGACCTGCGACAGAATGACCGTCATGAAGCACGGCATGTAGGTCTGGATGACGAAGTATCCGATCTTTCTCTTCAGGTAGAAGTGAGCCATCATCACTGTGTAGAGGCCTGTGTAAACGAAAAAAAAAGAGGATAGAATGATAAGCGAGGGAGCAGAGAACAGATGAGTGATAGATAAAGAGAGGGACAGAGCGTGTGATTAAATTCTGGGGGATAAGTGCAAGCTACCAGAGAGAGATTTCCAGGAATGTTGTGCATCTGTGATAGAAAAATGTGTGAACATTTAGTCAATAGTAGTGTTCATAAGGCTACATAACACCTACATAAGCCCTTTATGAAAGCTGACATAAGCCTAAATAAATATTTATAAAGGGCAATTCCATCAGACAGCTGCTTACGTAAAGACAGAGTTCATTAATTTTGATGTCAGTTGTCATAAAGGGCCTATGTGGGTGTTATAAAGCCCTATGGACACTATAAGCACTGTGTTTGATAACGCATTAACATAAAGTTTTCATAGGGCTACATAACAAATACATAAGCCTTTTATGGCCATTGACATAAACTTACATACTGTAACATTTATAAAGGATTATTCCTACAGGTGATAGCTGACATAAAGACAGCATTTGTCAATTTTGATGTCACTTGTTATAAAGGGCTTATGTAGGTGTTATATAGCCCTATGAAAAATACTGTTATATTCACAAACCTGATAAATCATGTTAAATGGTAGTGTTCATGCAGCTACATTAACATAAACATACCTAATGAAAATGTTAGGCATTATTTATGTCATAACACCTATGTCAAGTGAAATAGACATAAGATTGTGTTATGATACTTTCGTTAGAACATCATGATAACACACATGACATTGGAGCTTAGTGCACTTCTGGTATGTCAGAGTTACACAATGATGATATGACTCACCAAACATCAAAACCTAATCTTATTAGCAGAGATAGGAACTCGTGTTAATTAAGAACCAGGGAAAATATACATAACACTGTTATTAAGGTGTCATAACACTGACATAGCTATTCATAAAAATCTCATGAACAGAAATAAGAACTCATTTTATTTAAGATCCAGAGAAAATGTCCATAACACTGCCATAGCTAGTCATAAAAATCTTATAAGCAGACATAAGATCTCACTTTATTTAAGAGCTAGAGAATATAGTGCCATTATGTTGTCATAAGTATTCATAAGTATCTTATGAGCAGAAATAAGAAACACACTGCACTTAAAGACCAGAGACAATAACCATAATATACATGACATTATAAAGTCATGACATATCATAGGTATTTGTAAAACCTTATAAGCAGGACAGTAGTGTCATAACATTGTCATAAGTAGCATAAGATATGTAATAAGTAACAACTTTATTTTTTTCTCGAAAGAAGGTTGTGTGTCTAACGTTGTCAGGTTAATATCTTCACCATATCAATAACTATACGTCTTTGTTAAATAATGTTTTTCTTTAATGTCTTTACGTGGAGCTTCCACCATACACGTCCCCGTGAATGAGCTGTTACTATAGAAACGATAACGTATCAGAACAATTGCATTAATGTAAGAGTTTGTGGACTTGTCGAAATTCTGTAATGTTGTAATCCTACACACGCTACAGACGCAGTAGATAGAGATTAGGATAGAACATCGGAGTATTCCTTTAAATACGTGAAGATACAAATCCGATGAATCGTGTTACTACGTAATGACTTCGTACGCAAATGATTTCTTCATGGAGGGAAATGAATACTTGTTATCCAGACTCATGCTGGGACATCAGGAGGTACGATATTAACAGAAAATCATAATAAAAAAAAAAGTTACGTATATCCTGTTAAACAAGCAAAGAATTCATTTGGAGGTTTATATTAAAAAATCCTTTCAAGCCACAACGACTGATAACCTGAAAGAAAATCCACTGATGACTGCTGCTTTCTCCTGGCAAAATCGGATTTTTGCGTCGCACTAATCCCTTGTCGTAATCTGCATCCTGCAGCTCTCAGACTCACTCGCTTTATCCCAGTCGCTCACGCTGGGCCAACCTCGTATGGCACGTCGAGAGAGAGAGAGAAAGAAAATCGAAAATGAGAAACTCCTAAGCAACTAGATCAGATAAAGACGACCAAAAATTAGTGCAATTACAACAAAATCTCCAGGATCTCCAGGATCTCACTGAGACTCATTATGTACCCAGGACTTACATCATCCTCCATGAGAGGAGGTCGGCACGTCCAGATCATCCCCCTCTAGACCTACGCACGCTCCTATGACCTGGAAAAAACCCATCCTGGGATTCAGGAAGGTTTTCTTGGATGTTCCCGATCAGGAGGAACCCTTCTGAGAGGAGGCAAACATGCCACAGTGGTGGATCTTCCTGCTCAGCTTCTGGAGTGTTTATGGAGAACTTCCTTTCATCGCAGAGAACAACGCTGCCATGTTGGTCAACTGGTGAGTGACTGAGGTTTTGGTGTTTTTTTTTTATTTATTTATTTTTTATATATTTTTTCCTAACCAGAAATTTAATTTAGTCTGAAAATGGCGTGGCTTGGTTTATGGAACATAAAATAAAAGGTGACAGGTTATCGGTATCTTCATACAGAACTAAGAGTGATGGAACGCTGACATTTTCACTGCTAATTGTCTTGCTATCTGTCTTTTCTGTGGTATTCCCAGCGCTTGGTGGATCTATTCTTGACTTTGTAAAGAGGGTTTACACCAGATTAGCACCACTAATAGCCTCGTAACCTTTGTCCGTCAAGTTAGATAGAGCAGCAAAAAGGATGATAGAAAGGGAGGAAAGTGCCCCTGAGGGCCAAGTGCGGATGTGATCTCCTGAAGGTTCATCTTGTACCTTGCTAAGGATTTGAAGAACTTTGGTGCTGAGCACAAAGTGGAAGTATATTGAATTAAAAAAGTGTTTGTTGTCATTTGGTTTGTTTCTCTATGAAAAAGCTTGAAGATGCCATGTGGAACTTGAGTATATTCTCATAAGAGCTCTGTAGCTCCCTGATAGGGTTCCACATGGAACCCTTAACTTGTTCATGAGGACTGATTGAGGACCTGCCCTCCTGATATTTCATCTGGTACTTACCCAAGGATTCAAGTAACTTTGAACAATTGGTACTCGACAGAAAGAGAAAGTAGAATAAGGCCCCTTGGTTCCAAGTTCCCTTTAGGAAGCTAATAGCCCAAAGAACCTATGAGAAGGTTCCATGTGCAACCAGAGTATATACTCTTCCTGATTTATCAAAGGGTTCCTCAAGGGTTCTTGGTGCTAAGCTGGAAGTATACTCATAAGAGTAATTGTGGTACCCCTTTAGGAAGCTAAGAGCCATTTATGATCCAAAAACTCTTGAGAAACCACTGTGAAGTTAAGGACTCTTACATTCCATAAGTGTTTCCACATTGAACTTTCAAGGTGGTCCTGAGGGCCAAATGTGGACATGGCCTCATGAAGGCTCATCTTGTACCTGCCCATGGAGTCAGGTAACTTCAAATAGTTTGTGCTGAGCAGAAAGTGGAAGTAAAAAAAAGGTTCTTTGATTTGTCCTTCTTGGAGAAACCTTGAAGGTTCCATATGGAACCTGAGTGTACATTCTTTAGGGTTCTTGAAATGGTTCCTTAAGCATTCTTTGGATCATTATGGGCTCTTAGATTCCTAAAGGGGTTCCACATGGAAACCTCATGGCTTCCTGATGTTTCACCTTGTAACTAGCCAAGAATTCAAGTAACTGGAAGTAGGAAGTAGAAATTGGGACAAAAAAGGTTCTTTAATTTCTACCTCTGGAAGAAGAAACCTTGAAGTTCTGAAGTTACTGATTCAAAGAACCCTTGAGGAACCCTTTTTTGTAAGGGCGTATGCTCGGAGTATAGTGACACTATAAGAACTAAGAACTCTAAAGTCAGCTGGATCCCTGGCCATCTTTTTTTTTTTTTTTTTTTTTTTTTTGGTTTTATCAGTATGTTGTAGATTTAATCTTAAAACACGCAATACATATAAATAAATATATCTAAATTTACTGTATATAAAATGTCTTCTATTTCTCTATTTATGCTCACTACATGAGGTACAATGTAATGGTGCTTTATACTTAATTAAGGTTCCCTTTAGTCCCTTCTGTAAAGGATTAATATATTAATTCCTGTATATTACATGGTAGAAAAGTGAGAAAGCGGCCTTTACGTGAACTCTGTAATAACCGACGTGTTCAAGAGAGTTATGATAGGAGTGTATTACTGCCTCTCTTTACATAACTGAATTAAGCAGATGACATTTGAGCCCTTGCTAGTCCCCGCCCACGTGTCTCCCCTTTCCCACGTGTCTCAGACCAGCTCTAGCCAATCACTGCCTGCTGACATCATTTGGAAAGACCACGATGGATGAGATGGAAGCAGAGGGATTAACCCTCCATCCCTGGCAGCTCAGGACAGGGATAAGTGCCTCCTCCTCCTCCTCCTCCTCCTCCTCTGCCCTTTCCCTTCCTCTGTTCATCCTCTTCTCTCTTTTTCTTCTTCATTTTATCATTTTCGTAAGCCAGTGTAGATGATTTCAGTGGTCTTTGATGATTACTACGTGTCATCCTGTATGATATCCCAATAAAATCTCGGCTAAGCTCTGTAAGACTGTCCATTAGCATGCGTGGTAGGTTGCAGGTTGTAGGCCGCAGCTACACGTTGCTACACGTTGCCTTGCTACTCCTTTCAGATAACGTGTATGAAGCTGATTAGTTGCATCATGGCACTAGTGATTCCTGAGATGATGGCCAGATGATGACGTGAGTGCATAACTGTGTATAGACGATTTTTTTTTTTTACCTCTGCTGGTGTTGATGTCCTCAGTGCCGGCTGTCTGGCCAATCAGATGGTACTGGTTGAGTCGTGAACCATCCTCTGCCACCACCACAGACTTTGTTGGGCCTTGGGTCCACTTGTACACTACCTCTGAGATTGGGTAGGCATCTGAAAGAACACAATTAGCATTAGCAGCACCCAATGACGTAAAAATGCACACCGAGGACATGAAGTAGCATTGTGTTCTCCTCATGCTTTGCTTGAAGGGTATCTTCACAGAGCTACATAACACCTATATAAGCCTTTATAAATGTTTATGTAGGTCTGTTTAGCTCTGTGAACACTACCGGAAAGATCAGGTTAGCATCTGAAAGAACACAATTAGCATTAGCAGCACACAATGACGTAAAAATGCACAGCAAGGACATGAAGTAGCATTGTGTTCTCCTCATGCTTTGCTTGAAAGGCATCTTCACAGAGCTACATAACACCCATATAAGCCTTTATAAATGTTTATGTAGGTCTGTTTAGCTCTACCGGAAAGATCAGGTTAGCATCTGAAAGAACACAGTTAGCATTAGCAGCACCCAGTAATGTCAAAATGCACACCAAGGATGTGTGGTCACGCTTTCCTTATATTTCCTATATTTCATTCTAAGCTATAAAGTTTCTTGTCATGATGGTCTAAAGTGTCATAACACAATCTTATGTCTATGTCACATGACTTGAGTATTGTCAACCTGACATCAAAATTTACAAAAGCACTTATCATTATAGCTGCCATCTGTTGGAATCAGCTTTCATAGATTTTTGTAGGTTTATGTTGACTGTCATGAAGGGCTTATGTAGGTGTTATGTAGCCTTATTAACACTACACTTAAGTAAGCATTACTGTATTTCCTAAAATGGCTCTAAAGCTCTTCTCTGTTAAGTTGCACGTATCCCCCCGAGTTTAATCACACACACACACACACACACACACACACACACACTGTCCCTCTCTTTATGCATAACTTTATTTATACATTTTTGTAGGTTTATGTTAAACGGGTTATGTAACTCTCATGTAGCCTTATGAACACTCCTCTGAGGTAAATGTAAAGCTCTTGCTGTTAGCTTATGCTTATCCCTTAGAGTTTAATCACACACACCGCCCCCCTTTAGGTATTACTTTATTTATTAATTTATACAGGTGTATGCCAACAGGCTTATGTAGGTGTCATGTAGGTGTCATGTAGCCCTATGAACACTACTTCTAAGAAAGCAGCCATATTACCATATCTTCTAACAAGGCTGTAAATCTCTCCGTTAGCTTGCACTTATCCCCCAGAGTTTTATCACACACACTGCCTCCCCTTTAGGTATTATTTTATTAATTCATGCAGGTTTATGCCAGAGTGGTTATGTAGGTGATATGTAGCCCTGTGAATACTGCTTCTAAGTAAGCATTACCATATTTTCTAACATGGCTATACAGCTCTCTCTGTTAGCTTGCACTTATCCCCCAGAGTTTAATCACACACACACACACACACACACACACACACATGCAGGTTTATGTCAAAGGGGTTATGTAGGAGTTATGTAGCTCTATGAACACCTCCTTTAAGTAAAACCAGACAGTTCTCCACAGTGGTAGTGGAGGAGTTTATGTAAGACACACAGTGTGATTAAACATCTGGCTTACAGCCAGCAAATTGCATCCCAGCTGAATTGCATCAAGAATCCCAGTTTCATATTAATTCAAGGAAACGATGGTGCATCTGTCAGCGCCACAGAGATATTCCGCTTCTTCCCGCGCAGCGTGTGTGTTGTCCAGCTATGCCAAGTCAAGCATTAGTGCTAATAAATTTAATCAGTGTCTGGGGTGCAGAATGAGATCGGGGTTTGCACCGAAACAAACGAGCTGCTTGAAGGTTCTAATTAACAAAATCCGATTCGCAGGGTGCGTCTCATTACGGCGGAATCTGCTCCACTTAGCAGGCAAGTAGGTTGGTTTACAAATAATCGATTACTTTCATTTTACTAAATCATTTGTTCTAATGAAGAACTCCATGAAGAATACCGGCATTGTTCCCTATGTGTGTGCTTTAATAAATAAGAAAGTAGAGAGTACACGTGTGCGTTTTTGTAGCCTCTGTGACGTGATTGATTCGGCTCGTCTGTTCACCTTTATCTCTCGCTCCTGACTCACGCCATCATTTCATCCAATCTCTGAGAGATCCATTAATCCTGCCACTCTCATGGTGCCTGTCTGGAGCACAATTAAGACTGACTCCGGCTGTCCAGACGCTGGGATTATTTCAGCTCCACACACTCACACACACACATATACCTTTACACACACTCCTGTACACTCACACACACACACACTCATATTCACACACACTCACACACACTCATATAAACTCTCACATACTCATATACACTCACACACACTCATATACATTTACACACACTCATATACACTCACACACACTCACACACACACTCCTATACACTCACACATACTCATATACACTCACACACAAACACACACACACACACACACACACACATGTTCATATAAACTCTCACACACTCCTATACACTCACACACACTCGTATACACTTACACACACATGCGTATACATTTGCAAACACTCCTATACACACACACTCATATATACTCACACAAACACACACACACACTCACACACACATATACACTCACACACAAACACACACACACACTCACACACTCATATAAACTCTCACACACTCATATACACTCACACACACTCGTATACATTTACACACACTCATATACACTCACACATACTCACACACACACTCCTATACACTCACACACACTCGTATACACTCACACAGACTCATATACACTCACACACACACACTCACACACAATAATATAAACTCTCACACACTCATATACACTCACATACACTCGTATATATTTACACACACTCATATACACTCACACACACATGCATATACATTTGCACACACTCATATACACACACATTCATATACACACACACTCATATACACTCACACACAAACACACACACTCACACACTCATATAAACTCTCACACACTCATATACACTCACACACACTTGTATACACTCACACAAACTCACATACACTCGTATACACTCACACACACTCTGCAAAAGTGCTTTGTGTATTTATCATTTTTTAAAGGGATGAGTATTAGAATGAATTTAAATATCATATCAATGTAAATATTGTAAATTATTAAAAATTCTGTCACACTATTAAGCAAACAATTTCTAATTAAACCACAAACTATAATTTTATATAATTATCATAAACATCAGCATAGCAGATTTTTTATTTATTTCCCCATGGTAATGTTCTCGCTCAGGTTTGCATTTTATGTTACACTCATCAGAAAGGTCCCTCAAAGGTTCCTCATTAGTTCTTTGGATGACTAAAGTGTCTAGCTTCCTAAAGACGTTCAACCTGGAACCTTTTCTGAAAGAGAACCCAGCTGTTGTAGGCTGATGATAACATCCTGAAGGGTTGTCTGGATTGTGTGTTCACAACAAAAGTGTTTCATTTAGAAATAAAGGTTCCTTGAGAGTTCCTCGTTAGTTCTTTGGATGATTAAGGGGTCTAGCTTCCTAAAGAAGTTCAGCTTGGAACCTTTGAAGAACCGTTAGCGTGTAAGATCCATGTAAAGATCAGTCATCTACAACTCATGGTGTCCTTTGTGTTACAAGGTTCTATCTCCCATTGAGGGCTTCCTTCACGAAGCTAAGAGTTATGCACTCTTGAGGCAGATTTTTTTTTTTCTATTTAAAAAAATGCCATAAATGCCACGTCTAATGATTTTCATAATGGTGTTCACATAATATATGTGGTCTTTGATAATAATGAGTGTATTTTTGCCATTGAAGAAAATAAACATTATGAAAATTCAGACAGTAATTAAACCCTGAAATTCGTTCTGGCAGGAGTCAGTATTTTGTTTGTATATATAAAATTATAATAATTATAAAAATAACCAGTGAGTTACTGATAGCACCACAAAATTTTTGATTATTTTCCTAAAAGGCAGTGTTTTATTCCTCTTAGAGCACAACAATTTGCCATTGACTCCAATTTGTATTATTTAAAAAGTGCAACATTGTACTTTTATCCATTTATAGCTACATTTAATGTTGTGAAATCTCCATGAAACAAGTTCGTTCCGCCGCTATAAACTTCACCGTATCAACGATTACACACATTTTTTAAAATCCATTTATGTGGAGTGAAAAATAACGCGTTAGAACGAGTGCATTAATAGAAAGCTGGACTACGGTCAGAGCTGCTGTTAGAGAAAATTAATCAACACCTTCTGACCAATCAGAAGCTCTAACGTGTTATTTCAGTGAGCAGCTTGTGAGGTATTCCTGAGTAACCTTCCACTAAAGGAGAAGTCCACTCTATCATGTCCTGGCCTTGTGACTCGGCCTGCGTTTGAATTCCCAGCGTTCCGATTGTGTTCCTGGTTATCGGATTGCAGGTTTAGTGGTTTAGCTCTGTCCACCCTGTTCTGTTTCACACCTCACATTACTGACTGTTTATCGATTCACTTACACTGTATTAATTCAGTAAATCCTCCGTCCTTCATTTACATCCTGGACTACGACCAATAAACTCTCTGCGGTGTTTAAGAGCTCCACTACACCTTTAAAACTTTTAAGGGTTCTTCAGTTCTCTCTCTCTGGGAGAACGTTTAACCCTTATGTCCTGTTCCTTACTGAGCAATGTTATGCCACTTTGCCCCATGCCATTGATTTACAATTTATAGAAATATAGTAGTAACATTCAGAAATATATATAGCTCAGCTGTGTAATATAAACATAACTGAAACGTGACTTTTTTTCAAATAGAGTTGAGAGCATAAAGTAGGGAAGATCATTTTTGAAAGCTAAGCACACTTAATTATCCAATAAACCCTTAAATAAGCCTTTAAGAACCCTTCTGGAACAAACTTCAAATTATTGCTCATAGTTTTGTTCTTCATTGTTTTATTTTGTTTAACATTTAGCTCTTGCAACTTGGTACACTCATAAAAAATGGCTTCATTAATGGTTTGATGGGTAATTATGGGTTCTTAGCCTCCTAAAGGGGTTCTACATGGATCCATTTCCAGTAGGGAAAACACTCAGTTGTAGAGATCGTCACAGAACCTTTAAGGATTCCCCCTAAAGGGACAACTGAAGAGTGTTGTTCTATCTGCAAGGGGGTCCGAGTAGAACCCTTTTTGAAAGGTAATAGCCCTAAATTATCCAATGACTCCTTAAGGAACCCTTGAAGAACCCAGTGTGTGTATTATCTGGGTAAGTGTGTGATACAAACTTTAAATTATTGCTCATTATTTTCTTCTTAAAATCTGGAACCTTTCAGGAGTTTAACATTTAGCTCTTGGTGATTAGTACACTCTTTCAGAAAATGGGTTCTTTAATGGTCCATTGGATAAGTAAGGGTTCTTAGCCTCCTAAAGAGGTTCTACTTGCCTATAGAGAAACTCTGTTGTAGAGTTCCTTATTTTTTCCCCATTAATGGAACCCTTAAAGGGTCTATGTAGGTCACTACAACAAAGTGTTTTTTGTTGTTGTTTTTTGGAAGCTAAGAACCCTTAATTATCCAGCAAACCCTTAAAGAACCCTTGAAGAACCCTTGTTTCTAAGAGTGTGTGTATTAACTGGGTCAGCGTGTGGTACGAACTCCAAATTATTGCTCATTATTTACTTCTTGTTATCTAGAATTCTACCTGGAATCATTTCTTATTGGGAGACACTCTGTTGTTGAGGCTAAGAAAAAATGTCTAGGTGTTGGGTCTGAGATCTCGCAGGATGAAACAAAAAATGTAAAAACGGTGCGTGGTTTCAGGTTTCAGCAAAATTCCCATCCTAACTACATCTCGAAAAATGCACAAAAGGCTTGAAACTAGCCCAAAAAGTTCAGGCATTGGACAAGAGAGAATCATTTTTCTTCCTTTTCTCAGTCTTTGCGTGGGAAATAAGTAAACAGTAGTGTGCACACATTTCTGATTTATTTCTATATTGCTCCAAGACAGCATACAGTATCTCTGCTGGGGTACGGAAAAAATAATCACTTAATTCATTTTTAAAATATTAACTCATACGCTCATTGGTCTTACATGATCATTCTCCATTGTTATTAAAAGAAAATCTTCCTGGCAGGCATTATAATGAAATCCCCCTTAAAGGACGCCATTTTGACCAAAAACTTTCCGGTCTAGACCACGCCCACTTCCATATGAAAGCCTAAAGTACATAAAGTACAAATACAGTGGGATTGCGATTCAGCCCTAACTAATGATTGCAATGATTATTCAAAACAATAGCATGTTTTGAAATAAAAACAAAATAAATACTTTTAAGATATTATGTGTTTATTCAGTCGTCATGTTACGGCCTTTGATCCGAAGTTCACGTGCTTGTATTGTTTATTTTTAAAAGGAAAATCTTTGTTTTATAAGAAAGACAGGTACAGAGTCTGAGCTCTTGGGTAAAAGTGATAAATATCGTATTTTATCTCAGCCTGGTCTAACAGATGTCAGCTTACACACACACACACACACACACACACACAGGCACAGTATATCGCAGATCAGCTTCCATTTATCTGACTGTAACGTGTGTAAGAGTTCTCTGGACGAGACGAATGCTGGAGATGTTCTTTAGATAACGTCTAATCAGAACCATCGTCCTCTGCTAAGACAAACAGCCACGTCCGTGTTAAAGGACCGTCTGTAACTGGTGCGATAACTGTTTATGGACGAGAGCGCAGCTTGCCTTGCATTGTAACACAAAGACGTGAAAGTTGTCTTAAGAGGGAAGACGAGGTAATGCAGGAGTCAGAAAATGGATCTGAACTGTTAAATCTCACAAAAAAAACGTCCCATCATTCATAAAATCATGTCAGTTCCAAATATGAGAGTTTCTGTGTAGAATGTAGTGCATGAAAATGAGCAAATTCAAACAGATTATTATTATTATTATTATTATTATTATTATTATTATTTGCTCCTCGTCAATATGAGGATTCAGAAGAAGAGCTCTGCGACTCTACAACGCACAAAAACAGGACAAAAAAATGACAATAATAAGTAAGTACACTTCACAATTGAAGCGATTTTAAATGACAGGATGATAATAATCATGGAGATTTTTAACTCAACATTAAAATTATTATTATTTAGAACAATTATTCAGGCAATTTAGAAAAAAACATGATTGTGTTGCACATAAAATAGCATTTTCATTTCTTTTCTTTGTTTTCTTTAGGCATTTGGAGGAGCTGTTGCATGTTAAAGAGCAAAATAATTTCCCTCAAATATTAGCTTCATGATTATTGACTATGATTATTAAAGTAATAGATTTGGAAAGAAAGAAAGAAACAAACAAACTAACTAACTAATGAATAGATGAAAAAACATGGGGAAAAGAAAGAGACAGAGATAAAGAAAGGAAGAAAAAAGAAAGAAAGAAACAGCTCTGACTCCAGCTCGTTCTGACTCTAGCACTGACTCCAACACTGACTCTAACACTGACTCCACCACTGACTCTAACACTGACTCCAACACTGACTCCACCACTGACTCTAACACTGACTCCAACACTGACTCCACCACTGACTCCAACACTGACTCCACCACTGACTCTAACACTGACTCCACCACTGGCTCCAACACTGACTCCACCACTGACTCTAACACTGACTCTAACACTGACTCCAACACTGACTCTAGCACTGACTCTAACACTGACTCTAGCACTGACTCTAACACTGACTCCAACACTGACTCTAGCACTGACTCTAACACTGACTCTAGCACTGACTCTAGCACTGACTCCACCACTGACTCTAACACTGACTCCACCACTGGCTCCAACACTGACTCCACCACTGACTCTAACACTGACTCTAACACTGACTCCAACACTGACTCTAGCACTGACTCTAACACTGACTCTAGCACTGACTCTAACACTGACTCCACCACTGACTCTAACACTGACTCCACCACTGGCTCCAACACTGACTCCACCACTGACTCTAACACTGACTCTAACACTGACTCCAACACTGACTCTAGCACTGACTCTAACACTGACTCTAGCACTGACTCTAACACTGACTCCAACACTGACTCTAGCACTGACTCTAACACTGACTCTAGCACTGACTCTAGCACTGACTCCACCACTGACTCTAACACTGACTCCAACACTGACTCCACCACTGACTCTAGCACTGACTCTAACACTGACTCTAGCACTGACTCTAGCACTGACTCCACCACTGACTCCACCACTGACTCTAACACTGACTCCACCACTGACTCCACCACTGACTCCAACACTGACTCCAACACGGACTCCACCACTGACTCTAACACTGACTCCAACACTGACTCCACCACTGACTCTAACACTGACTCTAACACTGACTCCACCACTGACTCTAACACTGACTCCAATACTGACTCTAACACTGACTCTAACACAGACTCTAACACTGACTCCACCACTGACTCCAACACTGACTCCAACACTGACTCCAACACGGACTCCACCACTGACTCTAACACTGACTCCAACACTGACTCCACCACTGACTCTAACACTGACTCTAACACTGACTCCACCACTGACTCTAACACTGACTCCAACACGGACTCCACCACTGACTCTAACACTGACTCCAACACTGACTCCACCACTGACTCCACCACTGACTCTAACACTGACTCCACCACTGACTCTAACACTGACTCCAACACTGACTCCAACACTGACTCCAACACTGACTCCACCACTGACTCTAACACTGACTCCACCACTGACTCTAACACTGACTCCACCACTGACTCCAACACTGACTCCAACACGGACTCCACCACTGACTCTAACACTGACTCCAACACTGACTCCACCACTGACTCTAACACTGACTCCAACACTGACTCCACCACTGACTCTAACACTGACTCCACCACTGACTCCACCACTGACTCTAACACTGACTCCACCACTGACTCTAACACTGACTCCAACACTGACTCTAACACTGACTCCAACACTGACTCCAACACTGACTCCACCACTGATTCTAACACTGACTTTAACACTGACTCTAACACTGATTCTAACACTGACTCTAACACTGACTCTAACACTGACTCCACCGCTGACTCTAACACTGACTCCACCACTGACTCTAGCACTGATGTGTAAAGCAATTTTATTATTATTATTATTATTATTATTATTATTTTTTTTATATAATTACCACTGACTCTGTGTACTCTGCACTTGACTGTTCCTACACATTTCCATTTCACATTTCTGACCAATGAAAATGAGTTTTACGAGTACATTTTAAGCCCCACCCCTTCCCACAATCCACTTGGCGTAAACCTAACAGCACCCTCGCTATAGCTCACAGATAATAAACAGTACAGAGGATTAATCTCAGGGAGTCTTCACACTCTCAGACACAACAGCATGGCAGGTCAGTTCAAAAGTACAGAGCTCAATTCCATGTGAAAACTGCAGACCTGGCAACCCTAGGCAGGGTTTTGGAGTTGTTGTGGATGAGTTTTGACATTCACACAAATGTAACGTGGCCTGTGCTTCCCAGATCACGTCCCAGTGTGGTCTAATAACAGAGAGGAGCTTGGAGGGGAAACGGCAGTTATATGGACCGCTGATTAATTAAAGATATATTGATTATCTTCTGTTTCACAAAACTTCCATGCACAGAAGTGGCGTATTGAATATTAGATATATATTTATATGTATATATATATATATATATAGTACAACAAGACGGGCCCAGAATCGAGTACTTCAGGCTGAGTGTGAAAAAGGAAGTGTATTTAATCGGCAATGTTTTCACAGTGCAGCACTCAGAAACCCTCCTCCCGAACCGGCGTCTTGTTCCTAACAGTCACTATGAGGCTGAACATATGACAGCCAAATTTTATGCCACTGGACAAGCAGATGGTGCTTCACTGTCAGGACAAGGGTCCTTGTGTTGGAGTACGATGAAGATGTGGAACAAAAGAACAACAAGCCAAGACATAATGGTTCTCCATATGAAGGACAGGGACTTTTATCTCTGAACAAGAGAGCCATTTGCGAGTTGTTTTTGCGGACGATGTGTTTGAGTCACTACCTCCTGCTACGCTATTAAGCCATCTGCCATAACTACCTTTGAACAACACAACGCAGAGAGAGCAGGCTGAGTGATGAGGAGAGTCGGAAAAAAAAAAAAAAAAGAAATATTTCAGCCCCACCAACTGGGAAGCTCTTGACTGCTGGTGGTCTGAGGAACGCCGCAGCGGGAGCCACAGATGGAGAAGAGAGAGATGTGGAAAGATGTGAACAAATCAGCAACACAAGAGCTTTTAGTGCACAGTTTTCAAAAGTCTCAGCAGGAAAATGAGCAATGATCGGTCTGATGGAAATAAAACACCACTGAGAACCTGGACGCAATAAACTGAC
Organism: Pangasianodon hypophthalmus; assembly: GCF_027358585.1. Classification (NCBI taxonomy): domain Eukaryota; kingdom Metazoa; phylum Chordata; class Actinopteri; order Siluriformes; family Pangasiidae; genus Pangasianodon; species Pangasianodon hypophthalmus. The sequence continues at coordinate 1,332,764 of NC_069711.1, read as the reverse complement.
GTCATGTGCCAGGTCTCCTGCGCCTTTTCATTCCATTTACAGCAGGAACTCCTTCTACAGCAGGAACTCCAGCCATTTACAGCAGGAACTCCTTCTATTTTTTTCATCTTTGGTAGATGAATACATTCTTCAGGAATACGTTCTTCTCTGAAATATATGTCAGTGTTCAGGGAGGCTAATGATGGTCTGAAAACTCCCCCTACAGAGAATTTTATTCTAAGGTTCTTATTAAGTACCTTTACTGTATTTGGTTCCTCGTTACCAAGAGATCCAAATAGAGATGTGTGGGCGGAGCAATAAATGGTGCAGATCATTGATTGGTCAAAAAATAATTCCAAATTCTCTGATGTATTTCTTTTTTTTTACCTAGCCTACTAGGGTTAAATGTCATAATTTTATTGTTGTGGTTGTATACAGTGATTTACTATCAAAAAAGCAGCAGCTAAACATAGAGTCATGATACTCTACATACAGAAACCCAACCGTGTCCTGTCTAATCTTATGATGAAAGACTTATGAAAGGCGATAAAATAATTCACTTGTTTATACTGATAAATGTCTGATAGGTCTGCAGAATGGAATGCCGGTGTACTTCTAAAAAGGGTTAAAGAACAACACATCATACTTTTTACCCGCAAGCCGTTGAAGACTTTCAGGAGACTGTGTTGGAAAACTTAAAATTACAGCTCTGTTACAAAGCGCTGACGCTGGAGACTTCTTCCATAAATGTTACATAAACGTCTCCATGTTTTTATATCCGTATATGTGGAGCGTCTGCTGTACAAGTCGCTGTGGATGAGCTGTTACTATAGAAATGATAACGTATTAAGATAAACAGCTTCTGACCAATCAGAGTCGAGAATTCAGCAGTGCTGTGGTGTAATGCCAAATGTCAAAACTGTTTTTTTTTTTTTTTAAAGAAAACCCAGTGGCAAATTTCAAGTTATATTTTACTAATCACGCCTATGACTAGAGGAATTTCTCCTACACTCACGGGTACAGTTCTGCAATGAGACTGAGATAAGTCCTCGACCAGGACACGGGTAGTTTCTGGATTTAGATTTGTTACCGTATTCTCCGGTGGAAATGAGCTATACCTGAATCAGGAAAGAGCAAACTGTAATCATGCATCAGTCATGTTTTTTTTTTGTGTATAACACTGAAAATCAAATGTTAAAACTTTCATTGGCTTCATGCAAACAAAGGCCATATTATTGTTATTCAGAACACTGAGAGACCCTTTTGGTGAAGATGACTGTCAAATTAGGCATCTGTCACTGTTATTCAAGCAGCCGAACAAAAGCTTTTATGTAAGCCATTATACAAGAGGATGCCATGCTTTGAGGAAACACATTTGTTGACTGATTAAAATGTTAAATCACTAATGAGACACGTCCGCTGTCATCTGCATCTCATAATGGAGTTTTAGGAAACTTACGAGTGCGTCCAAAACTTTTCCATCACTAGACAGACGAGACAAAATTTAAATCGTCCATGACATTGACAAGTAAGATTAAACATACAGGTTTAAATCTCTAACAAAAAGATTTGATCAGTTTGAAATAAAAAAAAAAAAGTGCACACGTTAGCTTCATAACATCAAAACTAAACTCATTTTAACCTGCTAAATTTCAGTAACTCCATTTCTAGTTTAAGTCACGCCCACTTCTGCTTTGTTTACATATAATTTCAAAACCAGTTTAAGCCACACCCATATCTGATTTGCATACACATAATTACTATGCACATTTAAGCCACACCCACTTCTGGCTTGTATACACATACTTACAAAGCCAGTTTAAGCCACGCCCACTTCTGGTTTGTATACACATTACTACTATGCAGACTGAAGCCACACCCACTTCTGATTTGCATACACACAATTACTATGCAGACTGAAGCCACGCCCACTTCTGATTTGCATACACACAATTACTATACAGACTGAAGCCACGCCCACTTCTGGTTTGTATACACATAATAATTTAGTTTATTCTGGGAAACCAGTAAGAATAAAAAAAAACAAATATAAATAAATAATAAATGAATTAATAATTGACAATAATTCAATTATTAATCATGAATAATTTAATTATTAAATTAATTAATTTTTGTTTATTTTGTTAATTATTTTATTAATTAATTTTTGTTTATTTGTTTAATAATAAAAAAAATAAAATTTTTACAAAGAAATTGTAATAGGACTCTATAGAGAGATAGAAAGAAAGAGAGAGAGAGAGAGAGAGAGAGTTTTGCCAAAAAAATAAACAATAGAAAAGTTCTGAGTTTCTGCAGCAGACTTTCTTCAGCACTGCTGGCCAAATTCCAGTTTTCCCTCTTGGATAACGAGCGATCCGACGGCATTATGTAACGATTCCATACAGCAGTCTCGAGCTGGCCAAGTTATTACACAGAGAACATCTGACCCTGGACAATCCCTCTGTGTGTGTGTGTGTGTGTGTGTGTCCTAATCCAGTCCTGAAGTGACCCACTCTGTATAGCCGGCAGGTGATAATCTTAAGCCAGCTCCTGAGCGTGTGGCAGTGTGATAAGACGGTTCTCAGTGAAGGATCATGTCCACACGCTGCACACGTCAGGGTTCTAGCGGTGAACGCTCTAGCGGGAACCTTATGTTACTGACTGTTACAAAGCGCTGACACTGGAGACTCCTTCCATAAATGTTAAATAAACATCTCCTTACTTTTTCTCAAATCTGTTTATAAAGTGGAGCGTCTACTGTACACGTCGCTGTGAACGAGCTGTTACTATGGAAACGATAACGTATGAGAACGAGAGCATTAATATAAACCTGCTCTACTGTCAGAGCTGCTGTTATAGAAAACGAATCAACACCTTCTGACCAATCAGAGTCCAGAATTTAACAGCGCTGCTGTGTTGTAAGCAAAAATACTGAAAAATAACATTCAGAAGAGCCTCAGTGTGGGAAAAGAAGGCGTTGATGGTGAGTGACAGGGTGGATATTTATTTCTAAAATAAAAATACGAGTAGTAGCGCCAGCGAGGGAGAGACGAGGTAAAGCGAGGACGCTGGTGCATCGTTTCTCTTCAACACTCTTGATGTTTTGACAGGAAAGTAATGAGAGGAGTGAGGGAGTCACCTCTCCCTATCCATCTGTACACACATCCTCTCTCTCTTTCTCTCTCTCTCCTTTTGTTTTCTTACTTTTCTTTCTACTGGCATCTGCTTAAGATTTTTCTCACCGTGTGCAATCATTCATAGGGTGACGTTTTCTGTAAGGAGATGTTTATGTGACATGTATGGAAGGAGTCTCCAGCGTCAGAGCTTTGTAACAGTCCGAGGTGAAGCTGTAACTTTAAGCTTTCCGACATCTTCAGGACAGAGGAGTTTACGCTTCTTTGTAGTTTTTTTTGTCTTATTAACTTCAAGAGAAGGTAATAAGATGTATGATGTGTCGTTCTTATTATATAAAAATTGTAATCGTTAGCAAATTGCTGTGGCGAAAGAGGAATAAAACACTTGGGGATGTGCAGAGTGGTCACTGTAACTCCATGAAATATTACACATACGTTTTTTCACATATTATACAAACATGGTCATATTATACAAACATGGAGTTAGGGGCGGGGTTAATGGTAGGATTAAGGGTGGAGTTAGTGTTCATATCTTATTTGCATGAAATTGAACCAAACTGACCTATATCAACATTACACTTTTAAATTTGTGCTTTTTTTTTTTTTTTTTTTGCTTTTCTTTGCATTTAAATATAAACCTGATAAAAGAACGAGATGAGAAATCACTTACAGCTGCCGAACTTGAGAGGACAGGCGTGAGCGTCCATGGGGAAATCCTCCAGCTGCATCGGACACTCGGCTGATATGGTCAGTCTGGAGAGAAAGCCAGAATCGTGATCAGTGCCTGAATCACGAAGTCAAATCCCAAAACTCAGTACTAATAACGTCAGCCATGTTGAATTCTTAGTGCTCCACTGAGCACCAGTGCAGGAAAAGTTTACAACCTTCTTCTCTCCTGAACACTTTAAGAAAACTTCTGAAGAAAAGTTCTGAGTGATTCAGATCATTTGACTCAGCTCACCAAAAAGAGTCGACTCTTTCTATTCCCAAACAGCTCCCTGCCATTTTCTTTCTGAACCAGATGGCGATATCAGAACCAGCGATTGTTCTTTTCTGACTATCACTGATATTGTTTCATGAAATCTTATTCTCCCTTCTAATTAAAAAATATTGGATCATATAAATTCTATTTAAATAGTTCTTAATCAGCCAGACACTACAATTGTTCACTGAGAAATACAATAAGCACCCCTATTGTGCCTGCTGTGTGTGTGATTCATTACGAAGATTCATTTATCCTCGTAACTGATCGCCTCTGTCACACAGCCTCAGCCGAGAGTCAAACACACGCCTCACCATTCACACTAACAAACAGCTCAGATGCTGAAAAGAGGTTTTCATGGAAGCATTTTGATTAAAAAGAGTCGAGTCATTCACAAAGCTGTCTCGTTTAACGAGATGACTCATTCCAAAAGCTCAACTGTTCAAACAGCTTGTTTAAAGATCCAAAATGTTCAAAGAGCTGAGTCATTTAAAAAACTGACTCATTCAAAGAACTGACTCGTTCAAAGAGCCGAAACGTTCAAAAAGCTAAATCATTTAAAAACAGACTCATTTGAAGAACTGACTTGTTCAAAGAGCCAAATCATTCAAAAAGACGAATCATTTAAAAAACAGACTCTTTCAAAGAACTGACATGTTCAAAGAGTCGAGTCATTTAAAGTCACGAATCGTTCAAAGAGCTGAATCATTTAAAAACAGACTCATTTGAAGAACTGACTTGTTCAAAGAGCCAAATCATTCAAAAAGCCAAATCATTTAAAAAGCTGAATCATTTAAAAAACAGACTCTTTCAAAGAACTGACATGTTCAAAGAGTCGAATCATTTAACGTCACGAATCGTTCAAAGAGCTGAATCATTAAAAGAACTGACTTGTTCAAAAAGCCATCTGGCTCAAAGAGCAAAATCACTCAAAGGGTCAAAGAGCCGAATTGTTCAAAACACCGTCTGGTTCAAAGAGCCAGATCATGCAAAGAGCCGACTGGAATTGTCTATGGATGTAAATGTTCACTGGATAAACACTGAGCACTGTGTGTGTGTGTGTGTGTGTGTGTGTGTGTGTGTTTATGTGAATTTATTTATTTAGTTATAATGGATAATGGAGCAAGGGCACCACCAAGCTCTGGGCCCCATCCACATCACTGACAGATAAATCTCTCTCTCTCACACACACACACACACACACACACGCACACACGCACGCACGCATTTTATCTATTCTATCTGGTGTATCTTTATTTTTGTTTTGATCCTGCAGCAGTATTAGTGATGGAGCCACAGTGCCACCTAGAGGTCACTTCCTTCCGTGGAGCCTCAGACTGAAGAACAGCTTTTTAATAATGTAGAGCTTTTTTTAAAGAAATAAAAATATAATATCATGATAATTAAAGCTTCAACAGCTATCACAATCGAATAAATGATCATTAGCCTAGAGGGTCCCATCATCATCATCTTCCTCTTTCTCCTCCTCCTCCTCATCATCATCATCATCTGCATCATCATCATCATCATCTTCCTCTTTCTCCTCCTCCTCATCATCATCTGCATCATCATCATCTTCTTCTTCTTCATCATCTTCCTCCTCCTCAGTTAAAGCTTCAACAGCTATCACAATCAAATAAATGATCATTAGCCTAGAGGGTCCCATCATCATCATCTTCCTAATCCTCTTCATCATCTTCCTCCTCATCATCATCATCTGCATCATCATCATCATCTGCATCATCATATTCTTCTTCATGATCTTCCTCCTCCTCCTCCTTCTCCTCAACATCATCTTCCTCTTCCTCATCATCATCTGCATCTTCTTCATCTTCCTCATCATCATCTTCATCCTCATCTTCTTCTTCTTCTTCATCATCATCATCAGCAGCAGCAGCAGCAGCTTCCTCATCAGCATCTGCATCATCATCATCCTTATTCTCACCCTCACTTTCTCCATGTAGCTCCACTGTAACTCCATCATCATCATCATCATCTTCCTCATCATCATCTTATACAGAATAGAATAATGTACTATAATCTTCATCTTCATCATCATCTTCCTCATCATCATCTTATACAGAATAGAATAATGTACTATAATCTTCATCTTCATCATCATCTTCCTCATCATCATCTTATACAGAACAGAATAATGTACTATAATCTTCCTCATCATCATCTTCCTCATCATCATCTTATACAGAACAGAATAATGTACTATAATCTTCCTCATCATCATCTTCCTCCTCCTCCTCCTCATCTTCATCATCATCATCATCATCATCACCATCTTCCTCATTATCATCTACCAGAATAGAATAATGTAAATGTAATCTTCATCCTCCTCATCATGATCTTATGCAGAATAGATATAATGTACTATGATCTTCCTCATCATCATCATCCTCATCATCATCTTATACAGAACAGAATAATATACTATAATCTTCATCCTCCTCATCTTCCTCCTCCTCCTCCTCATCTTCATCATCATCATCATCTTCTTCATCATTTTATACAGAACAGAATAATGTACTATAATCTTCATCCTCCTCATCTTCCTCCTCCTCCTCCTCATCTTCATCATCATCATCATCATCATCATCACCATCTTCCTCATTATCATCTACCAGAATAGAATAATGTAAATGTAATCTTCATCCTCCTCATCATGATCTTATGCAGAATAGATATAATGTACTATGATCTTCATCATCATCATCATCATCTTCCTCATCATCATCTTATACAGAACAGAATAATGTACTATAATCTTCCTCATCATCATCATCCTCATCATCATCTTATACAGAACAGAATAATGTACTATATTACATATATTATTTTTACTTTATTTATTTATTTGCAGAGAACCAAAATGGTTCATGTTGCTTGGAGGTAAAATAGAGACCTTTTACTATTATTGTTTCCTATTTATTCTGTTCTATAAAGATGTAAAATTTATTAAAAAATTATGAATCTTTTTTTAAATCAGTTTTGTTAGCTTTGAGTCTATTTTCTATCTAGTTTCATATTTATTAGTAAATACAGCTGTTATACAGTAAGATAGTATGATGGTAACTGTTTTTGTTTTGTCCCATCTTTAAAATAATGTAAAGTTAAATAACAAAAAAAAAAAAGAAGAATTTCTTGCCACTCCAGAAAGAGTTTTATATTTCAGTGAACAGCTCATGGTATAATTCTATCATAAACAGGATCATCAGTTTTTTCACTGTCCTGCAGCGCCCTCTTGTGGTCACAAGCAGAAATGCTGCTAGAGATTAAAATTTCTGTTTCATCATTCAAGCTTGCCCCTAAACATAAAACTGAAAATCTGAAACTGAGGAAGATTTTAATCTTTAGAAACAGGAATTGTGTTGATGAACACTTGCTAATTATTTAACCCTGCAGAGAGGAAAGCCAGAGAAAGAGAACGAGAGGGAAAGAGAGAATTTCTGCCAGTTTTACAGGAGAAGAGAAAAACACATCGAACCCAACTTCAGTCCTCGTTTGTTTGTCTGTTTGTTTGTTTGTTACAGAATGCCATAAAATGAGAAGTCTGTCCAACTGTCCTCTCCTCACAAAGGCCACTGTTTTGTTTGTTTGTTTGTTTGCTTGGTAGTTTGTTTTTGTTTTTGTTTATTTTTCGTATACAGTACGTACTGAATGTTTAAAGGGAGTAGCTTGTGTGCTTACATGCTAAGCATTGTTGAAAAAAAAAAAAAAAGAAAGTGAGAAAGGGAAAGATGTAGACAGTAACGTAACACTCCATTACATTAACAAGTGAAAATTATACTAAAATTCTAAAATAAAATTAAAATCATTTATAAAATTAAGTACAAATAAACACTACAACTAGTGAGTCTGGGATCAGCAACAATCAAACTTCTGGAGCGTCTCGTGTCGTTTAGACAGTAAATAAACCGAGAGTAAATAATCAAGATTTAAACGGCAGCCATGTTAATGCTGTGTTCGGTGTGAACAGCGTTACGGTTTTGGTTACAGTTATTCTGAGCAGCGAGTGTGTTGTAGGGAGGTGAGATGAGTCAGGAGTGTGTCTCACACTGACGCTCCTGAGAGAGTGTGTAATTATTCACGTGGGACACGCAGAAATCTGTCTCACGAGGGGGTAATTTACAGCGCCAGGGTTTACACTGTGTGTGGGACAAATGATGGGGTTATAGAGTGAGTGAACGAGCTCTCTGTGTGTGTGTGTGTGTGTGTGTGTGTGTGTGTGTGTGCGGGAAGAGCTGAAAGCAAAAACATGTCCAACAAAACAAAGAGGCGAGTAATGAGGTGTGATCGGCCCAGTCCTCGGAAATAAATCCGCACTTCTACAGAACAGTGTGAACAACAAACAAACAACACACAAAAAAAAACAAACGCAAAACATGACCGATGTCATAGAAACTATCAATATTATCCAATCAGTAAAGAGGATTTGCGATCAATCAATCAATCAATCAATCAATCAATCAACGGCGACAGCAAAATCAAGAGCAAACAATAAAATTTGTAAAAAGCATCAGAATCGATTCAGGCAGCACCGTGTGTTGTGCTGTTACAGGAAAATAATCAACGACAGGGTGGTGTGATGAAGCGGAGTTACTGTTACCACGGTGATTATTTTCCTCCAGCAGCACCATCTGAAGTGTTTTATTCCTCTTACACCACAGCAACTTCCCAACAAATTTTTATTTATTAAAAAATATTGTTATACTTTTTATCCATTTATAGTTACAATTAATTTTGTGGAACAATCATGAAGTTCCTGTTCCTTCTTCCTTCCTTCATTCCTTTCCTCCAATGAAGAAGTTCCTGTTCTTAGTTAGTTAGTTAGTTAGTTAGTTAGTTTCTTTCTTTCTTTTGTTCTTTCTTTCTTTCTTTCTTTCTTTCTGTCTTTCTTTCTTTCTTTCTTTCTTTCTTTCTTTCTTTCCTGTAAACTTCTCTGTCCTGAAGATGTTGGAAAACTTAAACTTAAAGCTTTATCTCTGATTGTTACAAAGCGCTGACACTGGAGACTCCTTCCATAAATGTTAAATAAACATCTCCTTACAGAAAACTCCATATTCCATATTAATGAGTACACACATTTAAAAATACATGGAAAGTCCAACACACACACACACACACACACACATTAGCGCTCGTTATTGGGGGTTAATGGGGGTGGTGGTAAATTAGAAACTAAACGTCTTGCTGTAAATTCTTTGCGTTTTTAATTTTGTGGGCAGGGCGTGCAAGCTTTTGCATTCACACTCGATTATTTAATTTAATTATTTAAATATGTGATTTTAAAATAAAAATCAGATTCATGCTGTTATTCCCGTATATTCCGTTATATCTATAAATCCCTGCGTGACAGTCACACCTCTCCTGAGACACAGTGAGAAGAGTGTGTTTGAGTTTGAAACGGAACTGCACGGTGTGTGAGCGAGTGTAACACACACACACACACACACACACACACACACCGTATAAATCCACCAGGAGTGTGTGATTTACTGCAGCAGAGTCGATAACATAACGATCTCCATCATTCAGTAACTGGAGCTGAACTCATCAATAGCTCAGTGTTTAATTAACCGAGCGAGCTAAAAATCATCAGCGTGATGAAACGAGATTAAAGGTGTGATTAGTGTGGAGTCTCTAATTCTTTTGTTTGGCAAACAAACAAACTGTCACATCAACACTGGACTACAATTCCCACAACACCTCACAGCCTACAAACATGGCCTCTCGGGACTACAACACCCAGACTACACACTTACTGACACGTTCTAGCTTCACGTTCACCTGACTACTGATTACACTCACCTGCGGAACACACACACACACACACACACGCACACACACACACACACACACACATACTATAAATAATAAAAACTTTGGACATTATTACAAAGCGAAGTATTGCGAATTATGTTCCTACCTGACCAGACCTCTCTCTCTCTCTCTGTGCGTGTGTGTGTGTGTGTGTGTGGGTGTGTGTGTGTGTGTGGGTGTGTGTGTGTGTGAGTGTGTGAGTGTGTGTGTGGGTGTATGTGTATGTATGATAGTCTAGTTATTGACTTTGTTTCTGGTTGTTTTTTATTTTGGTATCATCTGTTTTAGTCTGTTTGCCGATTGCCTGACCATCTATCTGTTTTTGTTTTTTTTTTGACACAAACAAACAAATACAAATATTCCAATCACACGCTCAAAGAATTAATGACATAATGACATCCGCAACAGGGGAAATAACAGAAAATAATATTAATGGTAAATATATAAAAAGAAACAAAGAAAGAAAAAGGGAGGAAGGAAGGAAAAGAATGAAAGAATGCAAGCAAAAGGCAAAAAAGAAAACAGAATAAAGTTTGGGGGATAAACATTAAGAAAGAAAGAAAGAAAGAAAGAAAGAAAGAAAGAAAAATATGCTGTGAAAGCAAAAAATGAAAAAAGAAAGGAAGGAAAAGAAGGAAGAGGAAACAATGAAGGAAGTGAAGGAAAGAAAGTAATGAAGAAAGAAGGAAAAGGAAAGGTGTAAAAAGGAAATGAACAGATCCACCATTGGGAACCCTGCAGTAAATAGTCTTTACTGAAACACACATTTGACGGACGAATAAAAAACAAACTGAATCACAGCTGCACCGTCCATTAAACACCTTCTTACTGAAGCTTTATTATTCAGAAGCTATTCAGAAGTTTGTTTTTTTGAAGATTTACTTTCCAGAATGTTTATTTTCCAGAAAGTTTTTTTTGAAGGTTTATTTTTCAGAAGGTTTTTTAGAAGTTTTATTTTTCAGGTTTATTTTTTTTAGGTTTATGTTTCAGGATGTTTTTTTTTTCAGAAGGTTCATTTTTCTGAAGGTTTACTTTTCAGGTTTATTTTTCAGGATGTTTATTTTTTCAGAAGGTTTATGTTTCAGGATTTTAACCCGAGGCTCGTCTCGGAGCTCGTACAGCGCTGCACTGAAAGCAGGCCAGCACGTTTCCACCACCCACAGTCTAAAAGTGGAACACTCTAAAGCTTTTATTAGATTTAAAAAAAGCAGGTTAGAAGATGAACAAAGGAAACATGAAGCAGAAACAACCGCTCTGTAGAGAACCTGCTCTGTAGGGAACCTGCTCTGTAGAGAACTGCTCTGTAGAGAACCTGCTCTGTAGAGAACCTGCTCTGTAGAGAACTGCTCTGTAGAGAACCTGCTCTGTAGAGAACCGCTCTGTAGAGAACCTGCTCTGTAGAGAACCTGCTCTGTAAGGAACCTGCTCTGTAGAGAACTGCTCAGTAGAGAACCTGATCTGTAGAGAACCTGCTCTGTAGGGAACCTGCTCTGTAGAGAACCGCTCTGTAGAGAACTGCTCAGTAGAGAACTGCTCTGTAGAGAACCTGCTCTGTAGAGAACTGTTCTGTAGAGAACCGCTCTGTAGGGAACCTGCTCTATAGAGAACCTGCTCTGTAAGGAACCTGCTCTGTAGAGAACTGCTCAGTAGAGAACCTGATCTGTAGAGAACCTGCTCTGTAGGGAACCTGCTCTGTAGAGAACCGCTCTGTAGAGAACCTGCTCTGTAGAGAACCGCTCTGTAGAGAACCTGCTCTGTAGGGAACCTGCTCTGTAGAGAACCGCTCTGTAGAGAACTGCTCAGTAGAGAACCGCTCTGTAGGGAACCTGCTCTATAGAGAACTGCTCTGTAGAGAACCGCTCTGTAGAGAACTGCTCAGTAGAGAACCTGATCTGTAGAGAACCGCTCTGTAGAGAACCTGCTCTGTAGAGAACTGATCTGTAGAGAACCTGCTCTGTAGGGAACCTGCTCTGTAGAGAACTGTTCTGTAGAGAACTGCTCTGTAGGGAACCTGCTCTATAGAGAACTGCTCAGTAGAGAACTGATCTGTAGAGAACTGCTCAGTAGAGAACCTGATCTGTAGAGAACCGCTCTGTAGAGAACCGCTCTGTAGAGAACCGCTCTGTAGGGAACCGCTCTGTAGAGAACCGCTCTGTAGAGAACCTGCTCTGTAGAGAACTGTTCTGTAGAGAACTGCTCTGTAGAGAACTGTTCTGTAGAGAACTGCTCTGTAGAGAACCTGCTCTGTAGAGAACTGATCTGTAGAGAACCTGCTCTGTAAGGAACCTGCTCTGTAGAGAACTGATCTGTAGAGAACCTGCTCTGTAAGGAACCTGCTCTGTAGAGAACTGCTCTGTAGAGAACTGCTCTGTAGAGAACTGTACAGAACCTACTCTGTAGAGATTATTAAAGAACATGTTATAGTTTTATCCTTTTATAGTTACACGTAATGTTGTGGAACGTCGGTGAAAGACGTTCAGCACTAAACACTAAAACACCTCTGTTTTTTCCTTCCTTTTTTATTCGCTGTTGGAATTTTTGGTTGTAAAATATAAAACAGAAACGAGTTACTTTTCAGAAACTGAATGAGTTTGTGAACCGGGTCTCAGTGAGGAGATTCTCCTGAACAGTGGGTTTAGTGTTGATACAAGCAAAAAGTACAGAGTAAAGTACAGTAGAGCAAAAAGTGTGTGTGTGTGTGTGTGTGTGTGTGTGTGAGTGTGTGTGTGTGTGTGTGTGTGTGACAATATGGTTAAAGAAGCAGACAGTCCATGGAGACTCAACAAGGGCAAACACACACACACACACACACACACTATCTTTTTTCCCTTATATTTCACTGACTTCCATCACCTTTCCTCTATCTTCTCATTCCTTTCCTTTCATTTCTTCTTTCATTCCTGCCTTCTCTTTCCTTTCTTTCATTCAATTATCTCCTTTCATGCAGTTCTTTCTTTATTTACTTTCTTACTTCTTTCATTTCATTTCCTTTCCTTCCATCCCATTCCCTTCCTATCTGCTCGCTTTTCTCTTCTTTCTTTTCATTTTTTTTCCTTCACCTGTTTTAAAATCTTTTCTTTTAAATCTCTTTCATCGTTCCTTTTGCTTTCCTTTCTTCCCTTCTTATTTCCTTTCCTTCTCTTTTCTTTTCTTTTCCTTCCATCCCTTTCCTTTACTTTTCCCTTCCTTCTTTCTCTCCTGTTTTGCTCCTCATTGCTTTCTGTTTATTTTTTTTTCGCTTTCTGTTTATTTTCTCCTCTTCCTTTGTTTCTTTTTTCTTTCTCTTCTTTCCAAACACTCTTTTCACCTCTCTGTCTTTCTTTCTTTCTTTCTTTCTTTCTTTTCGTCCGCTCTCCTTCCCTTGTAATCATTTCTTTTCCTACTTTCCCTTTGCATTACTTTCTTCCCTCCTTATTTCCTTTCCCTTTTGATTTCTTCCTTCATTTCATTGTTTACTTCTTTCCTTTCTTTCTTCTTTTTAGTTATCGTTTAGTTCTATTTATTGCTTTTCTTTCTTTTCCCTTTATTTCCTTTATTCCTTCTTTTTATTTTGTTTTTTTGTTTTTGTTTTGTTTTCTTTCCTCCCTCCTCCATGTTTCTTTCCATTTCTTTCCTTCCTTCCAGTTCTTCTTCTTCCAGTTTAAATAAAAAAAATTGAAACATAAATAATTAGAAAGAGTGTGTGTGTGTGTGTGTGTGTGTGTGTGTGTAGTTTTTTCTTTAAGCTCATGTAAGCTGTATGTTAAAAACTGAAATCTTTTTTTGAGGCTAATGTGCCTGAAGCATTTGTGCTTTGTCTAGCCCCCCTGAGGCTTTACCCCTCTCTCTCTCTCTCTCTCTCTCTCTCTCTGTTCTTCTCATACACACATAACATGGATCATTAACGTTTGCACAATTAGCTTACATTCTCACAATGTAATCATTATTCTAGTACACTGCATTAGTTCCACCAACAACAGCAGATCGAATAAGAGCTGTTTCAAATACAGTTTGTTCTAAAACACTCAAATATGTTTTAGACACCCGCTGGTTTGAGACAGTAAAAAAACAGACAGTGTATTCCACGCCTTTCCATCTCCAAAGTAAAAAAAAAAAACTCTAACAATACTAAATGTCACCTTTAAGGTACTTTAAAGATCTTTAAGGTTTGATTGCAATTAAATCTTAAAATTAATTTTAAAAACACACTCTGTTGCATAAATAAAGCTATCATATTGTGTAACGAATAAAAACTTCACTCGTAGAACATTTAGAACCCATAACAGTTCTTCGGTTGTCCCTCTTGGTGAAACCCTACAAAAGAGTGTTTCCTAGTTTCTTAGTAGAACCTTTTTTTTGGAAGCTAAGACCCCTTAATTATCCGGAGAAGCCTTAAAGAACCCTGGAAGAACGCGTTTGGTGAAAAGGAAGCACATTTAATTATCTAATGAACCCCTAAAGAGCCCTCCTTGAAAACTAAGAACCAGCTATCTACTTTGAAAGACAACTATCTGCTTTCCTGAAGCATGTTTTTAGCTGTTGGATTTGCAAAATTGTGGGGTAGGTCATAAGGAAACTGTTGCTAGGCAACAGAGAAATATGGACACTGAGCAAAACCTAGCTACTAATCAAAGTTAGCTAGAATATAGCTATTAAGTCATTTTGTAAACAGTGTAAAAACAGTGTAAAAAAGTGTAGCGACAGCAAAAAATATGCAAAATTGTCTAGAAGGTCAATATTTACCTCAGATGTGTTGGTAAATTGTTTTAAAAAAGACTAATAAGGACTAAATTTACAGTGTGGTTAGCATTGATTGCTAGCCTTGAACATTAGCTAGTTTCTGCTCATTGTCCATGTTCCTCAGTTGCCTAGCAACAGTTACCTCAGAACATAAGCCACTAATTTGCAACCGAGAAAATTGATACTGAGCTGAAACTAGCGAAATAACTGAAACTAGCGAATAATCACGGCTAGCTAGAATATTACTATAATGTAAAGACTATAAACAATGTAAAGACTGAATGACAGCAGAAATTAGATACATTTTTCAAAAAGTTTAACATTTTCCTCAGATATGTTGCTAAACCTTGAAGAAAAGACTCATAAGGACTAAATTGACACTGTAATTACACTTAGCACTGATCACCGTCCTTGGATATTAGCTAATTTTCTGTTCTTCAGTTGCCTAGCAACAGTTTTGAAGAACCTAAACCACCATTTTGCAAACGGTTGCTAGGCAAACTGAGAAATGTGGACACTGAGCAGAAACTAGCTAATGATGATGAAGACTAGCTAGAAAATAGCTTTAAAGTAATTTTTAAAGTACACGATTTAAAGTAACTAATTAAAATTATCTAGAATATAGGTAATAATTATATCAGATAGACAATGTGACAGGAGGAAATAGACAAAATTGTCAGGAAGGTCAACATTTACCTCAGATTTGTTGGTAAATTGTTTAAAAAAAGACTAGTAGTTACACTTTACCATTGATCTCTAGCCTTTAGACATTAGCTAGTTTCTGCTTAGTGTCCATGTTCCTCAGTTGCCTAGCAACCGTTTCCTTAAGTTAAGCTAATAAAATGCAATCGAATGAACAAAGCTAGCTAGAACATAGCTATTACGTCTCATTAAACACAATGTAAATACAGAATGCCAGCAGAAATTTGATGCATTTGTCAGGAAGGTCAACGTTTACCTCAGATATGTTGGGAAATCGTAAAGAAAAGACTAAATGTTCGCTGTCGTTACACTTAGCATTGATCGCTAGCCAGATTTCATGATTTTATGCATTCTGTCATACTGAGAATTACCTCAGAGTTATTTTTTGAATCCAGAGAATGAAATAAAAGTGAAAAGTCCCAAGATTCATAGGATTCGTAGTGGATTCTTAAGAAACTCACTGCTGTGTTAATCTCACAATCCCTCACCTCATGGTGTAGAGCAGCGTGCCGTCATCCTGCAGCCTCAGCAGCTTGTTCGGCGTGGTCATGTTGTGCGCGATGGATTTCTTGCCGTTCAGGAAGAAGGTGTCTGGAGTCCAGATGTTGCTGGCCAGCAGGTTATTCAGAGGCAGCATCCCCATGGGACCTTTGAAGCGCAAGCGCTCATCCTTCCAACTTTGGCGGAAAAACACATCGATTGTGTACTCCTGCGGAGGGAAAAAAGGAATGAGATATAGTAGCTGAGTAGAATTAATCTCAGGAGGTGCCCAGATTCCCAAAAGTGTGACACAGATAAGCAGTATGTGATATGCAAATGAGCAATATTAGCATTATCTGTATGCTAATGCAGCAGGTTATTGAAGAACAGTGGGAGTTTTCATAACAGAAGTGTGGGAGGTTTTTTTTTTATTCGTTTCTTACCATCTCAGTATCAGACACGGGACCAAAACTGGTGACAAAGATGTTGGTCTTGATCTCAGTCACCTTTTCTGTCGAGGTCACACAGAGAAAATGAGTTCGATTATTACTGGATCAATTTCACACCTACAACACATTCCCCAGGGGTTTATAAGATCAGCTGGACCACTGACAGGGAAGGAGAAGAATTAATTTAATAGCCGGATATTGGAGTGACTAATAAAGACATTCATTTAGAGACCTGTTAAAAAGTTTAAAGCCTTAAAAGGCTTTGTAAGATATTAATTAAATGTTGTATATTTAACCATTTATAGCTACAGTTCATTTAGTAAAATATCTGTGAAACAAAGTAGTTCCTGTTCTCGTTTACATTATAGCAGCCTCTGACTGTTACAAAGTGCTGACACTGGAGACTCCTTCCACGAATGTTAAATAAGCAACAATTTATAAATCTGTTTATAAAGTGGAACGACTGTCGTACGAGCCCCTGTGAATGAGCTGTTACTATAGAAACGATGACGCATTAGAATGATTGCATTAATATAAACCTGTACTACTGTCAGAGCTGCTGTTATAGGAAATTAATCAACACCTTCTGACCAATCAGAGTCCAGAATTTGACTGCGCTGTGGTAAAATAAGTTCTCAAGAGCAAAAACTCTGAAAGGTCGGCTTAATTATCATTGAAAAATTATATTCTGATTGCTTTGTAGTAGTTTAAAGAGTTTTCAACATTAAAATTTTAATGTCTTTAAGTTTTAGCACCCTCTACTGGCTGAGACATGAATTGCAATTTCAATTAAAACATTGACAAGCCTTAGAATTTCACCCAATACCCCGCCCTCTCTGAGTTTCCTAAAAAGGACAACGGGCAGGACTGTGCAGCTGTTCAAGTTTAGGAGGGTGAGGCTAATTTCCAGGCCAGAAAAAATTGATTTTTTATATTCTCGCAAAACACAAAGGGTTTTTTTATTTAAATAATTAATTGCATAATTATAATAGTAGAAATGTAAATGTAGAAATGTAATGTATTGTAATGTTTAAACAATACAGACTGCACCTTTAATATTACAGACCGCACCTTTAATATTACAGACTGCACCTTTAATATTAAAAAAACACCTTAAATGAAGAAATTACTGAGTTCCATTGCACTGCAATATTGCGAAATGCAATCATATCATTTTCCAAGCGGTTTGTCATGTAGAAGTGTAATGTAATGCTTAAATATTACAAGCCGCTCCTTTATGAGCGTTGACCAGCGTCATAATCTCAGAATCTCCTCTCTGAACGCCGATGCCTCAGGCGATATATTCGTTTTAAATCTCATTTAAATCTCATCATCCAATGCCGTCTTTTGTCTGCAAACATCATGAGGCAGCCGCTAGAGACGTGAGTTCTGCTCTACAGTGAATAGAGGAGGCCAGGGTCTTTTTTTTCTCCTCTCGCTCCCCCTCTACCATGCTTTAGTCCTCAGAGAACAATAAACCTTCCCTC